>NW_027152530.1:10000-67500 GCF_040937935.1 Hyperolius riggenbachi
CAGCAGGACAACAATCTTAACCATAAAGCCAGGGCAGCAATGGAATGGTTTAAAACAAAACATATCTATGTGTTAGAATGGCCCAGCCAAAGTCCAGATCTAAATCCAATCGAGAATCTTTGGCAAGATCTGAAAACTGCTGTTCACAAACGCTGTCCATCTAATCTGACTGAGCTGGAGCGGTTTTGCAAAGAAGAATGGGCAAGGATTTCAGTTTCTAGATGTGCAAAGCTGGTAGAGAGACATACCCTAAAAGACTGGCAGCTGTAATTGCAGCAAAAGGTGGTTCTACAAAGTATTGACTCAGGGGGCTGAATAATTATGCACAACCCACTTTGCAGTTATTTGTAAAAAATGTTTGGAATCATGTATGATTTTCATTTCACTTCTCACGTGTACACCACTTTGTATTGGTCTTTCATGTGGAATTCCAATAAAATTGATTCATGTCTGTGGCAGTAATTTATTTCAAACAGATACAGCGCTCACCACCCTTCCTCAACAGTCACCCGGTATGACTTGTGGCAGCTGACTGCCAACAAGTGAAACCAATAAGTTCCCCTCAGAGCAATAAAGTCCAATCACAGCAGCGCGTCCGGAGTTTTCTTTCAATGTTGTCACCTGTTCACAAACCAAAGGTATGCTTTAAGTCAGGCACAACAATAATCACCAGCAGTTTGATCTAAAAAACATAAGGACAACCGCCTCTCATGGCATAAAATCTTCTTTACATAGTTACATTGTTATTTTGGTTGAAAAAAGACATACGTCCATCGAGTTCAACCAGTACGAAGTACAACACCATCCCACCCCCTCACATATCCCTGTTGATCCAGAGGAAGGCGAAAAAAACCCTTACAAGGCATGGTCCAATTAGCCCCAAAAGGGAAAAATTCCTTCCCGACTCCAGATGGCAATCAGATAAAATCCCTGGATCAACATCATTAGGCATTACCTAGTAATTGTAGCCATGGATGTCTTTCAATGCAAGGAAAGCATCTAAGCCCCCTTTAAATGCAGGTATAGAGTTTGCCATAACGACTTCCTGTGGCAATGCATTCCACATCTTAATCACTCTTACTGTAAAGAACCCTTTCCTAAATAAATGGCTAAAACGTTTTTCCTCCATGCGCAGATCATGTCCTCTAGTCCTTTGAGAAGGCCTAGGGACAAAAAGTTCATCTGCCAAGCTATTATATTGCCCTCTGATGTATTTATACATGTTAATTAGATCCCTCTCTAAGGCGTCTTTTTTCTAGACTAAATAAACCCAGTTTATCTAACCTTTCTTGGTTAGTGAGACCCTCCATCCCACGTATCAATTTTGTTGCTCGTCTCTGCACCTGCTCTAAAACTGCAATATCTTTTTTCTGAGCGTTTTGAGTTTTTAAATCCGACACAGACACATAGGATAACATTAGCAGCAGATTTAAAAACTCAAAACGCTCAGAAAAACTCCTCTGGTGTGCACCAGGCCGTATTGCTTAAAAGGAAATAAACATGGCAATCTCTCTCTTCAGTTGTCCTTTAAATCTGAACTGTCACCTGGAGTTTCAGTATTGACACTGCATGTCTTATGAGCTCTCCTTTATAGAGTCTACTCCGTGTCAATGGGCAAATGAGTAACCAAGCAGCCTGGGGTGACCCAAACCACTAGGAATGTATAGGGGATAAGAGAGACTGAAAAGCCTTGTGGGACTGGCAAACTTATTTGGAGTTGGCAAGCAAAGGGGTTATATTGCCATGGTGAGGTACAGACTAACCAGCAAGCTCATGGTGACCCAGAACTCATTGGAGTGTGTAAGGGACTACAATGGTCCTAAAAGCCATGGTGATAAATAGGGACGATAGAGAGGAGCCCTGCCTGGGTACCTCTGCCTATATTATACAGTGGCTTGCAAAAGTATTCAGCCCCCTTGAAGTTTTCCACATTTTGTCAAATTACTGCCACAAAGTCCAATCACAGCAGCTCGTCCGGAGTTTTCTTTCAATGTTGTCACCAGTTAACATACCAAAGGTATGCTTTAAGTCAGGCACATCAATAATCACCAGCAGTTTGATCTAAAAAACATAAGGACAACCGCCTCTCATGGCATAAAATCTTCTTTAATGCAGCTAAAAGCCCACAAACATATTTGCGTACCAGATAAAAAAGTAAATAGAGCACATCTCAAAAGACCGCATACCGCCCTCCAGGCTTCACCGCCGTGGTGCCGACTGCTTCCGTCCGTGATGTTGTCTGCTAAGCGTGCGTGTCCAGAAGCTCCGCCCTACGCGTTTCGTCACTCAGAGGGCGTGACTTATCAGGGAGCCCCTGATATGTGCTCTATTTACTTTTTTATCTGGTACGCAAATATGTTTGTGGGCTTTTAGCTGCATCTGATAGACCAGATAATGTATCAAATGTGCAGGTTCAAGAAATGTGCAGGTTCATTTAGGAAATAGTGATCACAACATGATAACGTTTGATCTGGTGACTGATAGGCCACGGGGCAGCGGGACCACTAAAACTATGAATTTTAGAAGAGCAAGGTTCAATCAACTTAGGCAGGCACTAAGTTTGGTGAAGTGGGATAATGTACTACAAGGGAAGGACACTGAAGGGAAATGGCAAGCTTTTAAACATATTCTCAATCAATATTGTAGGGAAGGGAAGGGACGCGGGCGGGTAGTGCCGATACAGAGGAGGCGGAGGAGCGGTGCTGACAGACACGACATAAGAATGTCATGCACATGACATGCCCCTGGGTCCTATTAGAATTTGCCTGCCTTGGGTTCTCTTTAAAGAGAACCCGAGGTGTGTTTAAAGAATGTTATCTGCATACAGAGGCTGGATCTGCCTATACAGCCCAGCCTCTGTTGCTATCCCAAACCCCCCTAAGGTCCCCCTGCACTCTGCAATCCCTCATAAATCACAGCCGTGCTGTGAGGCTGTGTTTACATCTGTAGTGTCAGTCTCAGCTGCTCCCCTGCCTCCTGCATAGCTCCGGTCCCTGCCCCCGTCTCTTCCCTCCAATCAGCAGGGAGGGAAGGGATGCAGGCGGGGACTGGAGTTCTGCAGGAGGCGGGGAGAGCAGCAGACTGACACTATAGAGATAAACACAGCCAGCTCTGACAAGCTGTTTGTCAGCAGCGTGGCTGTGATTTATGAGGGATTGCAGAGTGCAGGGGGACCTTAGGGGGGTTTGGGATAGCAACAGAGGCTGGGCTGTATAGGCAGATCCAGCCTCTGTATGCAGATAATATTCTTCAAACCCACCTCGGGTTCTCTTTAAAGAGAACCCGAGGTGGGATTTAATTATGTTAGTGGGGCACAGAGGCTGGTTGTGCACACTAACACCAGCCTCTTTTGCCCCATGGTGTGCCTCCACGACCCCCCTGCGCGCCGTTATCCCCTCCGCAGTGCTAGCGACACACAGTTTGTCGACAGCACAATGTTTACCTATGTCGTGTCTGTCAGCGCCACTCCCCGCCTCCTCTGTATCGGCGCTAGCCGCCCACATACCTTCCCTCCAATCAGCGGGAGGGAAGGGACGCGGGCGGGTAGTGCCGATACAGAGGAGGCGGGGGAGCGGTGCTGACAGACACGACATAGGTAAACATTGTGCTGGCGACAAACTGTGTGTCGCTAACACTGCGGAGGGGATAGCGGCTCGCAGGGGGGTCGTGGAGGCATACCATGGGGCAACAGAGGCTGGTGTTAGTGTGCACAACCAGCCTCTGTGCCCCACTAACATAATTAAATCCCACCTCGGGTTCTCTTTAAAGAGAACCCAAGGCAGGCAAATTCTAATAGGACCCAGGGGCATGTCATGTGCACGACATTCCTCTGGGGTATTGTATTGCCGCTGCCAGCTCCCCCCCCCCCCCCCCCGCCATGCTCTGCTGTCCCCCTTAAAAGATCGTCATGTCGCTAGCCTGCTTTGTTTATGTGAGGCTTGTCAGTCAGGCTCGTAGCATCTCCCCCTCGATAACACACTCCCCCTGCCGCTCTCCGCCTTTGTTAGCTTTCTCCAATAGAAAGACAAGCCGCAACCCAGGAAGTACTCCTGGGTTATAGCTTGGCTTGCTAGGTGATACACAAGGAAAATAAGTGTGAGATCCATCTGAATCTTGAGGCACCCATCTGGTGAGCTTCCAGGAGCACAGGATAAGGGGATTATCACTGTGTGCGAGTACTGTATGACCCTATTTACGGGAGTTTATTGTTTAATGCAAAGTGAAGCAGTACTATGCTATGTGAGGATTTTCTATTTGTAGGTTGGAGGACAAAAAGGAGAGCGCTGTGGATTTAAATGCAAAATATAAACAAGCATGTTGCAGCAATTTATTTCTCTAAAGTGTGTATGTCAGTAGGAAAACAAGTACTTTGCCCAATTTAGCAAGTCTTAGGTTCGGTTAACATTAGCATCCGGACCATTTCGCTCAGAGGAACGGAAACAAAAGGTTTTGCAGTACAATAGGATCCTTCAGAAAACTGACATTTTACAGCACACTGGCTGTAAAAATGGACTGTTTTCCCGGATGCAGATGGGCGGATCCTTGCGGCCGGCTCCAGAAAAAAACGCAGATGTGAACCGGGCCTTAATGTCCAAACAGCTAGTTAGCAAAGCTTGTTTGTCCAGTGGTCCAGTTGGATTGCTTAAGCTTGTTTACCTGAGTGTATTTAAAGCGGACCTGAACTCAGAGCTTCCTCTCTGCTTTAAAAGATAAGCAACAGCATAACAACCTTTAAAAAAAAAAAAAAAAACCTTTGTTACGGCTGATACAAATCCTGAAATAAATCTGCACCATTTCTACTTCCTGCTTTAGTGTAAGCAGACATATGGTTAGCATCCTGTGCTTTTAAATGAGCTTCTCTAGCCTATCTGCCGTGGCAGTCAGGTGACACGGGGAGAGTTCAAATTACAACTTGAGATTAGACACAAGGGGGGGGGATTAGAAAGGCTAAACTCTCTAAATACATACAGGGCGCATTTCTTGGTTTTCCTTCTGTCCTGTGCAAGAGTTCAGGTCCACTTTAAGACAAAGGTGCTGAGAGCTGAGGAGAACAAATAACTGCAAGAGGAGCAACATTCCTAGAAATTTGTATTACTGGGACTTGAAGATCTAATTAAAGCTAATTAATTTCCATTGATTCATGATATTATTCGTTTGTATATTATGAATATGTTTCCTTTGTATGCTCTTTGAGAACCCTATATTAAATCAATATAACTTTATTCTGGTACAGCTGTCTGTGTTCTCAATACTGGTGCACTAGTGATATTATAAAGCTTTAGTGAATAGCATTCTCAAAAGTAAGGTTGAGCTGCTGTTTGCTCTTTTAACGTTGCATTACAACAAACTAGATACAGTAATATACAGATGTACGTACAAAAGCAGCACCATTGCTTATTCCATTTGGATTAACTTAACAGCGCTTTGAGTCCCCAGGGAGAAAAGCGCTATATAAATATTATTGTTATTGTTAACTGATGGGAGTTCAGGACAACAACAGTTTTGAACTCACACAAGCCCTCAAAAATAAAATCTTTTATGAGAGGCTGCGTATAGGCATGAGCTAATCAGGAACAGCCTCTGCAGTCATAAGTATATCACACCTGTCGGTAACCCATGCATTTATGACCAAAGCTCTTTGTTTTTAAAGTGTGAAACCTTACAAAAAAAACAAACAAAAACAAAAAAAAAACACCTTACTTCACTCAAGCTTGAAGGCTGAACATCAGCAAGCCTTGGAGACAACAGTCCAGCCACTAGACATTTACTATAGCCAGCAGGTATTGTTTCATTCAATGAAAAACCAGAATTCTTCAAAAAGTGCAGCGTCTATGAAAAAACAAAAATGCAAACAAAGCAATTACAAAACTAAAATGAGCAGTTTATTTTCACCAAATAAAGTGGTGTTTTTTTTCCCCTACACAAACTTAACTTCTAACCCCCACCCTTCTCTTTTGCTGGATTTTTTCTAATCGCAAGAGAACCCACTAACTGAGTTCTCTAAACCTTTTGGAATATTGATATGTATATAAATAAATAAAAATAGGAAATTATTCTTGATTCTTTTTATTACTTTCATGCTTATTTTAGGCAGAGATTCTACTTGCAGCACATGTTTTAACACTTTTTTTTAATATAGCACCAACATCTCCTGTGGCGATTTACATAGTACAAAAACATACAATATTGGGGAGCATAGATACATGAGCAGTTTAACACTGTACAATCAGAACATCCAGTAATACAAGTACAAATGCATAAAACTGATGTGTAGTTTAAAAACTCCACCAATACTGGTACATGATCATTTGTACATTTTTTTTTTTTAAGATTATTTATAACAAAACATTTTTTGTAATACACAACAGGTAGAAGGCATGAACATCACATACACCAAGGATGTAGTAAAGCACTGGTACAACAATACAGGATTCTTGGTAGCAAACCAGCGCCACAAAAAATCAGTAACAGAATATTGATATAAAGTACTATATAATAGGATTCAAACCAGAGGGGCCTACAACATAGGTTTATACAGATAGGAAAGCAGATACCAAGTTATGTATCAGGACCAATATTGTACAGGAGTCCCGGGGCCCAGAGGGAACATACACCCAGGATCTAATTTTAGTTTATTTATAACCCAGTCTTAAAGAGCTGGCGGGCCAAACCTCAGTGAATGATCTGAGATATCCTAAAACAGATGAGCTATATATATAGCCCGAGGGGAAAGCAACCAAGGTGTATGGAGATGAAGAAAAAAGAATGTCAAGCAGAATCAAAAAAAGAAGAAAAGAGTAAAGAGAAGAATAGAGAATGAGGAAGGTGGTTTCTGCTAGCCCTAGGTGCCCACTTGAAGATAAATTCAACTCCTGGGGAAAGGGGGGGGGGGATTCAACAAGGAAAACAAAGCATCTCCAGAGAACTGTAGTTTTATATAAGAGAGACTATCTGGATGTGAGAGAAGCGTACCTGGGTGATTCCTTAAACTCAGACCAGCTAAGCCAAGTCCTCCAGTACTGCTCCTGTCTGCCATGCATAATAGCGGTTAAATCTTCAATTTTCTCTATCCAATCTATTTCCCGGAAACATTCCTGTATGGAAGGGGGTTCCGACGATTTCCACTTTCTGGCTATTACAATTTTTTCAGCATTAATTGTCTAGTAAGAGTTTTTATATCTCCTAATCGACCACTGATTATGATGTTATAGAAAAAAAGCAGGAGAGTCTGGGGGAAGGTGGTCCGTTAAAACATGCATTATCTCTCTCACATCCATCCAAAACTGCCTAAGTTTGCTACAGGACCAAAAGGTATGCAATCCTGTTCCAAGCCGCATCTCCAGCATAATGGGGAGGATGATGGGTACATTTTGTGGAGCCTGGAGGGGGTCAGGTACCACCTGGTAAAGATTTTGTAGCCTGCCTCTTGACTCCTAGAGGAGATGGAAGACTTATGAGAGAAGATAAGTATTTTGTGCCACTGCTTATCAGAGAAGGTCAAATTTAGATCCCTTTCCCATTTATCTTTATATATTAGAGTAGACAACAGTCTTCAGTATCATTTAGTAAGGAGTACACCAAGGAGAGAGTACCTTTTTATTGGTCCTTTGCCCCATGCACATTGTTTCAAAGGAAGAGAGAGGTCTAGAAAAACTCGCCTTAGAGCCTTGCAACCTAAGAAAGTGTTTAAACTGGAGTAAACTCCAAGCATCAGGATTAGGGATATTGAGAGATTCCTGAAGATCTCTGAGGCTAACACAATATCCTCCTGAAATCACATGCAAGGCGCGAAGAGGAGGTTCAATTCGCCAGGTAGGGTAGCTATTCCTACTAAGGCCCAATGGAAAGTTGGGGTTACCCAGTGTAGGTAGTAAAGGGGACGGCCATGGAGATATAGATAATTTATCCCTCACATTTGTTAATGTTTCAAGGGTCTGTGTGATCAATGTCGTGGCCATTGTAGGAACAATGGGGGAACGTGTCTACCAGGTCAAAAGGTCCAGTTTAGCACCCATTAATTCTTCCTCGAGGCCCTCCCAGCGTTTGTGTGCTGTATGCCTATGTCAATCAATGATCCTGATAAGGTCCGCCGCTATGTAATACAGTCGAGGATTCGGGACTGCCATACCTCCCAGTTCCTTGGGAGCCGTCTGAATGGTATATTTCAACCTTGGCTTACGACTGTTCCAAATTAAGCAGGAGAAAGCCTGGGTGACCTATTTAAAGTAAGAGGAAGGAATAAATATGGGTATTGTCTGAAAAAGGTAAAGAAGCTGTGGCATGATTGTCATCTTAATTACGCAGCTCCTACTAAACCATGAGAATTGGGGCTTGTTCCATCTTTGTAAATCTTGTTTGATGCGTTCCAAAGCCGGGGGGAAATTATGGGAAAACATATCACAAGGGTTCGGAGGGATTTGTATGCCAAGGTACTTCAGGGATCGACCCGGTCACCTGAAAGGGAAACTGCCCTGCAGGGAAGATCTAAGAGGGCCCGGTAGAAATATACCTAGAGCTTCACTTTTATCATAGTTGATAGACATATTGGAAAGTTTACCATAGGTTTCAAATTCTGCGAGGAGGTTGGGTAGCGAGATATGCGGGTTGGTTAGGTAAAACAAAAGGTCATCTGCATATGCTGCTACCTTAGAAGATGACTTTCGAAAGTTAACTTCCTGTATATCAGGATTCGCTCTTATCATGCAAAGGAATGGTTCTGGGGAAAGAGCGAAGATCAGAGGGGATAGGGGGCATACCTGGTGCATCCCGTTATGTATAGAGAAAGAGTTGGATAGGACACCGTTCGCTTTAACTCTTGCAGTTGGGCATAAGTATAGGGCCAAAATTTGCTGCATCATCTCATCAGCTATGCCAATATGTCTGAGCATGCCTTCGATGAGGTCCCAGTCCACCATATCAAAAGCCTTTTCAGCATCAGTGAAGAGCAATAGAGCTGGTTCGGACAGGGATCTCACCCAATTCAAGAAATTTAAAGTCTTTATAGTAGCCCACTTGGTCAAGATCGATTAGCTTCGCCAGCATTTTAGAAAATAGCTTCAGGTTGACGTTAAGGAGAGATATTGGTCTAAAGCTTTTGCAAATAGCAGGATCCTTACCTTCTTTAAAGGATACCACAACTGACATGTGGCATAATGAGATAGACATGGGTATGTACAGTGCCTAGCACACAAATAACTATGCTGTGTTCCTTTTTTTCTTTCTCTGCCTGAAAGAGGTATATATCAGGTATGCAAGTGGCTGACTCAGTCCTGACTTAGACAGGAAGTGACTACAGTGTGACCTTCACTGATAAGAAATTCCAACTATAAAACACTTTCCTAGAAGAAAATGGCTTCTGAGAGCAAGAAAGAGATAAAAAAGGGGGAAATTCTTATCAGTGAGGGTCACACTGTAGTCACTTCCTGTCTGAGTCAGGACTGAGTCAGCCACTTACATACCTGATATTTACCTCTTTCAGGCAGAGAAAGAAAAAAAGGAACACAGCATAGTTATTTGTGTGCTAGGCACTGTACATACCCATGTCTATCTCATTATGCCACATGTCAGTTGTGGTATCCTTTAAGCAAAACTGAGATGTGAGATTGAAGCATGTGCGGAGAAAAAGGCCTGAAGAGTGAGAGAGGACGGATCCGCCATCTTGGAGGCCTCCTTGTCGGGCACAATCTTCTGGAAATAGCGAGTCACCGGTCTCTGAGAGGGGGTCTGAGGGAGGCAATCTTTAGCTTTGCCCCTCTTCTCCATACCATTTTAGCCCAAAAACAGCTGGGCCCGGGAGCTCAGCAGCAGCACGTCTTCACTCCTCCATTTCTGGCTCCGCCCCCATTTGTACATTTTTCAATGTGTTTTGCCTGTGTTTGTATTTTGTGTATGTTTCCGCTGTGAATGGCTAGGTTTTGTCATATGTGTTTCTTGCCATCTGCTTTTAGATGAGAGAAAGCATGACATTTTCCAGTTTCCTTTTTCCAGTTTTCCTTTTAACCACTTGAGGACCACCCCCAGCCGATGGGCGGCGGCAAAGTCCGGGCCCAAACGACCGCAATACGCCCATCGGCGGGGGCGGCTGCAGGCGTGGCTATGCGGCGATCGCGTCATTTGTGACGCGATTAGCCGCCGGGGACTGGCTCCGCCCCCCGTTTGCTGTAACCCGCCGGCCGTTCGGAAGCGCCGGCGGGTTACTAGCACCCGGATCGCCGCATGTACTTTGTATAATAGGCTTTGTAATGTATACAAAGCCTATTATACTGGCTGCCTCCTGCCCTGGTGGTCCCAGTGTCCGCGGGACCACCAGGGCAGGCTGCAGCCACCCTAGTCTGCACCCAAGAACACTGATTCCCCCCCCCTGCCCCCTGATCGCCCACAGCACCCCTCAGACCCCCCCCCCTGCCCACCCCCCAGACCACTGTTTGCACCCAGTCACCCCCTTAATCACCCATCAATCACTCCCTGTCACTATCTGTCAACGCGATTTTTTTTTTTAGTCCCTAATCTGCCCCCTACTCCCTCCTGATCACCCCCCACCCCTCAGATTCTCCCCAGACCCCCCCCCCCCCCCGTGTACTGTATGCATCTATCCCCCCTGATCACCTGTCAATCACCCCCTGTCACTGCCACCCATCAATCAGCCCCTAACCTGCCCCTTGCGGGCAATCTGATCACCCACCCACACCAATAGATTGCCCGCAGATCCGACATCACATCACTTCCCAAGTGCAGTGTTTACATCTCTTCTCTCCTCTAAACACCCACTAATTACCCATCAATCACCCATCAATCACCCCCTATCACCACCTGTCACTGTTACCCATCAGATTAGACCCTAATCTGCCCCTTGCGGGCACACAATCACCCGCCCACACGCTCAGATTGCCCTCAGACCCCCCCCCCCCCTTATCAATTCGCCAGTGCAATATTTACATCTGTTATTCCCTGTAATAACCCACTGATCACCTGTCAATCACCCATCAATCACCCCCTGTCACTGCCACCCATCAATCACCCCCTGTCACTGCCACCCATCAATCAGCCCCTAACCTGCCCCTTGCGGGCAATCTGATCACCCACCCACACCAATAGATCGCCCACAGATCCGACATCAGATCACCTCCCAAGTGCAGTGTTTACATCTCTTCTCTCCTCTAAACACCCATTAATTACCCATCAATCACCCATCAATCACCCCCTATCACCACCTGTCACTGTTACCCATCAGATTGGACCCTAATCTGCCCCTAGGGCACTCAATCACCTGCCACACCTCAGAACGCCCTCAGACCCCAGCCCTGATCACCTCGCCAGTGCATTGCTTGCATCTATTTCCCCCCTCTAATCACACCTTGAGACACCCATCAATCACCTCCTGTCACTCCCTAGCACACCTACCCATCAGATCAGGCCCTAATTTGCCCCGTGTGGGCTCCTGATCACTCGGCCAAACCCTCAGATCCCCCTCAGACCCCCTTCCAATCACCTCCCCAGTGCATTGATTGCATCTATTTTCCCCTCTACCCGCCCCCTGAGACACCCATCAATCACCTCCTGTCACCCCCCTAGCACTCCTATCCATCAGATCAGGCCCAATACATCCTGTCATCTAAGAGGTCACCCTGCTTATGACCGGTTCCACAAAATTTGCCCCCTCATAGACCACCTGTCATCAAAATTTGCAGATGCTTATACCCCTAAACAGTCATTTTGAGAAATTTGGTTTCCAGACTACTCACAGTTTTGGGCCCGTAAAATGCCAGGGCAGTATAGGAACCCCACAAGTGACCCCATTTTAGAAAGAAGACACCCCAAGGTATTCTGTTAGGTGTATGATGAGTTCATAGAAGATTTTATTTTTTGTCAAAAGTTAGCGGAAATTGGATTTTTATTGTTTTTTCACAAAGTGTCATTTTTCACTAACTTGTGACTAAAAATAAAATCTTCTATGAACTCACCATACCCCTAACGGAATACCTTGGGGTGTCTTTCTAAAATGGGGTCACTTGTGGGGTTCCTATACTGCCCTGGCATTTTAGGGGCCCTAAACCGTGAGGAGTAGTCTAGAAAACAAATGCCTCAAAATGACCTGTGAATAGGACGTTGGGCCCCTTAGCGCACCTAGGCTACAAAAAAGTGTCACACATGTGGTATCGCCATACTCAGAAGTAGTATAATGTGTTTTGTGGTGTATTTTTACACATACCCATGCTGGGTGGGAGAAATCTCTCTGTAAATGGACAATTGTGTGTAAAAAAATATCAAAAATGTGTCATTTACAGAGATATTTCTCCCACCCAGCATGGTTATATGTAAAAATACACCCCAAAACACATTATACTACTTCTCCTGAGTACGGCGATACCACATGTGTGACACTTTTTTGCAGCCTAACTGTGCTAAGGGGCCCAAAGTCCAATGAGTACCTTTAGGATTTCACATGTCATTTTGAGACATTTGGGCTCAAGACTACTCCTCACGGTTTAGGGCCCCTAAAATGCCAGGGCAGAATAGGAACCCCACAAGTGACCCCATTTTAGAAAGAAGACACCCCAAGGTATACTGTTAGGTGTATGATGAGTTCATAGAAGATTTTATTTTTTGTCACAAGTTAGCGGAAATTGATATGTATTGTTTTTTTTTTTTCACAAAGTGTCATTTTCCGCTAACTTGTGACAAAAAAAAAATCTTCTATGAACTCACCATACTCCTAACAGAATACCTTGGGGTGTCTTCTTTCTAAAATGGGGTCACTTGTGGGGTTCCTTTACTGCCCTGGCATTTTAGGGGCCCTAAACCTTGAGGAGTAGTCTAGAATCCAAATGCCTCAAAATGACCTGTGAATAGGACGTTAGGCCCCTTAGCGCCCCTAGGTTGCAAAAAAGTGTCACACATGTGGTATCGCCGTACTCAGAAGAAGTAGTATAATGTGTTTTGGGGTGTATTTTTATACATACCCATGCTGGGTGGGAGAAATCTCTCTGTAAATGGACAATTGTGTGTAAAAAAAAATCAAATAATTGTCATTTACAGAGATATTTCTCCCACCCAGCATCTGTATGTGTAAAAATACACCCCAAAACACATTATACTACTTCTCCTGAGTACGGCGGTACCACATGTGGCACTTTTTTGCACCCTAAGTGCGCTAAGGGGCCCAAAGTCCAATGAGTACCTTTAGGATTTCACAGGTCATTTTGCGACATTTGGTTTCAAGACTACTCCTCACGGTTTAGGGCCACTGAGATGCCAGGGCAGTATAGGAACCCCACAAATGACCCCATTTTAGAAAGAAGACACCCCAAGGTATTCCGTTAGGAGTATGGTGAGTTCATAGAAGATTTTATTTTTTGTCACAAGTTAGCGGAAAATGACACTTTGTGAAAAAAAAAAACAATTAAAATCAATGTCCGCTAACTTGTGACAAAAAAAAAAAATCTTCTATGAACTCACCATACTCCTAACGGAATACCTTGGTGTGTCTTCTTTCTAAAATGGGGTAATTTGTGGGGTTCCTATACTGTCCTGGCATTTTAGGGGCCCTAAACCATGAGGAGTAGTCTTGAAACGAAATTTCTCAAAATGACCTGTAAAATCCTAAAGGTACTCATTGGACTTTGGGCCCCTTAGCGCAGTTAGGGTGCAAAAAAGTGCCACACATGTGGTATCGCCGTACTCAGGAAAAGTAGTATAATGTGTTTTGGGGTGTATTTTTCCACATACCCATGCTGAGTGGGAGAAATATCTCTATAAATAGACAATTGTGTGTAAAAAAAATAAAAAAAATGTCATTTACGGAGATATTTCTCCCACCCAGCATGGCTATGTGTAAAAATACACCCCAAAACACATTATACTACTTCTCCTGAGTACGGCAATACCACATGTGTGGCACTTTTTTGCAGCCTAACTGCGCTAAGGGGCCCAAAGTCCAATGAGCATCTTTAGGCTTTACAGGGGTGCTTACAATTAGGCACCCCCCAAAATGCCAGGACAGTGAACACACCCCACAAATGACCCCATTTTGGAAAGTAGACACTTCAAGGTATTCAGAGAGGAGCATAGTGAGTCCGTGGCAGATTTCATTTTTCTTTGTCACAAGTTAGAAGAAATGGAAACTTTTTTTTTTGTTTTTTTTTGTCACAGTGTCATTTTCCGCTAACTTGTGACAAAAAATAAAATCTTCTATGAACTCACCATGCCTCTCACTGAATACTTTGGGATGTCTTCTTTCCAAAATGGGGTCATTTGGGGGGTATTTGTACTATCCTGGAATTTTAGCCCCTCATGAAACGTGACAGGTGCGCACAAAAGTGAGAGATGCTGGAAAATGGGAAAATTCACTTTTGGCACCATAGTTTGTAAACGCTATAACTTTAACCCAATCCAATAAGTATACACTGAATGTTTTTTTTTTTTTTATCAAAGATATGTAGCAGAATAACTTTTGCACTCAAATGTATAGGAAATTTTACTTTATTTGAAAAATGTCAGCACAGAAAGTTAAAAAAGTAATTTTTTTGACAAAATTCATGTCTTTTTTGATGAATATAATAAAAAGTAAAACTTGCAGCAGCAATCAAATAGCACCAAAAGAAAGCTGTATTAGTGACAAGAAAAGGAGGTAAAATTCATTTAGGTGGTAGGTTGTATGAGCGAGCAATAAACCGTGAAAGCTGCAGTGGTCTGAATGGAGAAAAAGGCTCTGGTCCTTAAAGAGACACTGAAGCGAAAAAAAAATTATGATATTATGATTTGTATGTGTAGTACAGCTAAGAAATAAAACATTAACCACCCTGGAGTTCTGATTAAATCGCCAGGGTGGCTGCGGGAGGGTTTTTTTTAAATTAAAAAAAAACTATTTCATGCAGCCAACTGAAAGTTGGCTGCATGAAAGCCCACTAGAGGGCGCTCCGGAGGCGATCTTCCGATCGCCTCCGGCGGCAAGGAATAACACGGAAGGCCGCAATGAGCGGCCCTCCGTGTTTCGCTTCCCTCGTCGCCATGGCGACGAGCGGAGTGACGTCATGGACGTCAGCCGACGTCCTGACGTCAGCCGCCTCCGATCCAGCCCTTAGCGCTGGCCGGAACTGTTTGTTCCGGCTACGCTGGGCTCGGGCGGCTGGGGGGACCCTCTTTCGCCGCTGCACGTGGCGGATCGCCGCGCTGCAGCGGCGATCAGGCAGCACACGCGGCTGGCAAAGTGCCGGCTGTGTGTGCTGCTTTTTATTTGGTGGAAATCGGCCCAGCAGGGCCTGAGCGGCAGCCTCTGGCGGTGTTGGACGAGCTGAGCTCGTCCAGACCGCTCAGCAGGTTAAGATCAGATACATCAGTCTAATTGTTTCCAGTACAGGAAGAGTTAAGAAACTCCAGTTGTTATCTCTATGCAAACAAGCCATTAAGCTCTACGACTTTCAAAGTCGTGGAGAGGGCTGTTTTCTGACTTTTATTATCTCAACTGTTAGTTAACTATTTACTTTTTCCTCTGGCAGAGGAGAGGTCATTAGTTCACAGACTGCTCTGAAAGACTCATTTTGAATGCTGAGTGTTGTGTAATTTGCACATATTAGAGAATGATGCAATGTTAGAAAAAACACTATATACCTGAAAATAAAAGTATGAGAATATTTTTTTGCTGCTAATCTTCTAGTAATTATTCATACTACACAACCAATTCACTATATCATATTTTTTTTTTCGCTTCAGTGTCTCTTTAAGGGGCGAAAAAGACTGGTCCTTAAGTGGTTAAAGAGGAATTTTTTTTTTTTTTTTTTTTTTTTTTTGTGATTACCAAATCAATTATTTTGTTCAGGACAGAGGAGTTACCATTGGCAGGCATGGTGACCTACCTGGTTGCTTTGGTGTATTCACCAACGAGCCTTCACAATTTTTTTCTTTTGGGTTCACCCTGTCAGTGGTTGGATAGTGTACTGGACAAGGGCTCTGCTTCTGATACAGGAGACCTGGATTTGAATCTTTGCTCTTCCTGTTCTGTATGCCAGCACCTATTCAGCAGGAGACCTCGGGCACCTCTTACCCTTGCCTGCCACCACCCTGGACACAATACAACCCCCTCCTTGGGGTATTTTTGGACACCTTATACTTCGACTCGATACACCAATATAATGATTAATATGCAACCATGTGTATTAGCATATCTTTTGTTTTAGCAACTGATTATTGGATTGAATATGGGTACCTTTGGAAACTTTTCTCTTTTCTTTTTATTCTGTTCAAGATACCCTGTGAGAATATGCTGAAATTAAAATAAGGAACTTGTTGACCGTGGCCATACTATTACTGTAAATTTTACTGCTAAATCTTGGTGTATAATTCTCCTAACTATTGACGGTCTGACCATGTTATAATGTACTAGCTTCTAAGGGTACAATGGTTAATTTGCATATATTCAGCAGTGATGCCCTGGGAGACATCTCAAGCTCACTCCAACCTGAATTATCGCAAATTATTTCTGTTTTAAGAAAGCAAACTTTTGTTTTTCATAATGTACTACTGTAAGCTTTAAATTCTCTTTGAAATAAAAGATTGTTACAAAAAAGGAGACCTTGGGCAAGACTTCTTAAAGTGGACCCAAATTAAAAATACAAGATTTCAGAAATAAAATCTATTTTCTAAATTATAATAATAAATAGCAGCCTTTTTTCAGTTGCATGATGACAAATATAACATATTTTACATTTATTGGAAGAAACCCTCCCCTCCTTTCAAATTGCCGGACAAAATCCGGCAAACTGGTGGAGTAGGTAGTGACCAGCAATGGAGGAATTGCTAATGGCTGCCCCCAGTATAACCCTAGTTATTAAAAGAGAAGGCTGAAAAGCAGGCATTGAAATGCTCATAGGTTTGAAGGAGTGTTTATTTATCTTTGTATGTGTTAAAGTGGTGCAACTAAATATTTTTAATTAAAAAAAAAGTTTGGTTTAGGTCCGCTCACTGCTACTGCCTATAGAGTGTGTCCTTGTGGCTGCAGCTCTGGCACTTTGAGTCCACCAGGAGAAAAGCACAATATAAATGTTATTTGTCTTGTCTCTTTTGCGTGAATGGTGAAGAAATCGGCAATTTGATAGCTTTTATGTAAAAATCAGTAAAACTTTAGAGCTGAAAACTAGCATCAGATCTATATACCTTCAAAAGGAAGAGTGCATGTAGCGTAGTTCTGTCAACAAATCTGCACACCGCCACACATATGGATTTGTCCTTACACGCGGTCGCCGCTGGTCAGATTACTACATACCATCAGAATGTAAAACCATGAACATGCTTCTTCCCTCCATTACTATCACATGTAAGTATGGGGGTAGCTTCCAATGTCTAGTGCAACTTGCCATAATCTAAAACCTGAGACAAAAGTCTACTATATTGTAGTCTATTCATTATACCATTAAGATGTGAAGAAATGCACATACAAGACAAAATAAATTCAAAACATTGAACAAACTTTGGCTGCATGGGTAATTTAGCTGGCAGTGGCACCCTGCTGTTAATTTCAACACCCTCAATGGCTGTTTGACTCCCTGCTTCCATGTGGTTCCACCCAATGAGTTTAGTCTTCCAGTCAATCAGACTTGCCAGGGGACTTCATGGAGGAGAAGTGCTCAAGCTTTTTTTAAACCTTTCCTTGGTCATTAAAGAACGTGTCGCAAACAGGCATCAATATAAAAGTTTACCTTTAAAATTACAGTTTTTTTTTGTAATGAATAGATTTCTTTAGCCATCAAAAAGTTGTATGTTATAGCCATAATTATATTATAATCATTATGTAACAATTTTTGACATTGACATACTGTACCTAGGGCTAAACCAAATGAATAGGAAGCATCATTTTAACATGAAATATATTTTTCCTTATTCCCCTCACCCTTTTGGTACTTCCCTGGTTCGTAGTGGTTTTCTTGCCCCGAATGTTATCATCTATAATAAACACAAACTGCGCCTGCCAAAGTACAAACGGGTGCAATAGCATATGCTTCAATCGAGTGTTCGCTATCACAAGTCCTTGAATATCAGTCTATAGTGCTGTGACAGCGCTCCTCTTCTTTTCTACAATTTAAACATAGAAAAAACAATCGCACATAGTGCATTACTGTGAATCACAAAGTACAGTTCCCCACACGTGCATAAGTGCTCAATTGTGCATCACTCGTGGTCTCTACAGCCCCTCCACACTAGCAGCTCACCAGATTGACACCACCTCACAGTCCAGGTGGGTCTAGCGCTTAGCCTATAGAGCGGCCAACTCCAATGACACTTCCACGATAGTTTAGTTCACAATTGGATGATCCATATTTAATGACAAGTTCCACATGAAAAACATATAAGAACACACATAGCATAAAACCGTTGGGCTAAAAGTTATGGCCTGCGCAATATCAGCGCACTCACTTGTGTAGGAAGATAACAGGCATTTCAGGCATTGCAGCCTAGCAATAAAGCTTCTCTGCTGGCAGTGTCGGCGTCCCGAATTTCCCCGCTCCTCGTGGCAGCCTGTCTCCTGACCTTCCAGATCCCAGTGACGTCAACGCTCCTGGTCACGCCCGACGCGTTTCGTCCAATGGACTCATCAGGGGCTGATGAGTCCATTGGACGAAACGCGTCGGGCGTGACCAGGAGCGTTGACGTCACTGGGATCTGGAAGGTCAGGAGACAGGCTGCCACGAGGAGCGGGGAAATTCGGGACGCCGACACCGCCAGCAGAGAAGCTTTATTGCTAGGCTGCAATGCCTGAAATGCCTGTTATCTTCCTACACAAGTGAGTGCGCTGATATTGCGCAGGCCATAACTTTTAGCCCAACGGTTTTATGCTATGTGTGTTCTTATATGTTTTTCATGTGGAACTTGTCATTAAATATGGATCATCCAATTGTGAACTAAACTATCGTGGAAGTGTCATTGGAGTTGGCCGCTCTATAGGCTAAGCGCTAGACCCACCTGGACTGTGAGGTGGTGTCAATCTGGTGAGCTGCTAGTGTGGAGGGGCTGTAGAGACCACGAGTGATGCACAATTGAGCACTTATGCACGTGTGGGGAACTGTACTTTGTGATTCACAGTAATGCACTATGTGCGATTGTTTTTTCTATGTTTAAATTGTAGAAAAGAAGAGGAGCACTGTCACAGCACTATAGACCGAATGTTATCATAAAACTCCGCTTAGAGAGAACACCCCCAGATGTGACCAGGCGGAAGGACAGCCACAGACTCGAGGGACAGGACTTGCTCATGTCCTGTACTTCAGATATATATATATATATATATATATATATATATATATATATATATATATTTATTGATTTATTATTTTAAATGAAGATCCATATACCGTATTTTTCGGACTATAAGATGCACCTAGGTTTAGAGGACAAAAAGTTTAGAGGGAAAAATATATATACTAAACCTGGTGCGTCCATAGTGCAGGAGCGTCTTATGGACCTTTTCCCCAATTATTATGCCCCCCTTCATGTCTTTCTTGTACTTCTTGTGCCCCCGTGTTCATCTATGTCCCTCTGTGTCCTCTTCCCCAGTGTCCACTGGTGTCTCCATGTCCTCTGTCCACGTGTCCTCTGTCCTGGTGTCCGATGCCCTGTGCTCTTTCCCCCTTGCTCTCTCCCCTTGTCCCCATCGCTCAAGCAGTGCGTAGCATGATTGGCGGTTGAAGCCAGCGCTTCCACCGGATTGGTGCATTTTTCTGCAAAGACGTCTGGGACTTCCTGATTGCTGCAAGCTACGGAGGTACCGGGGGACAGCATGATGATCAAAGCTGCAAGAGAGGTATGTATTGGAAACCGGGGACAGCCTGATGAATATGTGGCAGCTACTTGTATGTGCTTTACATACTGGAGACGCGCAAACACCCGGTACACAGAGTACATGCAGACACTGCAACACGGGGAAATGTAGACATGGGGGGATATGCAGAAATATTAGACACGGGGATAAAGTCACAGGTGCAGGTCCAAATATGTAGCATTCTGACTATAAGATGCATTGTGGCCATAGGATAAAATACAACAAGGCAGTGGCCATAGAGATAAAAAAGGAAGATATGAACAAAACATTCAACAGATAAAATATTATAATGGGAATTACAAGAGAAGGTATGATAAAAGAGGTGACCAGTATTAAAACATCTCCCTGGATTTTAGTCTTTTAAAAGTATCTGATATTGTATGATTGAGTGTTTCAATGAGAGTGATTTTGAATAAACTGGGGTCACTATTGTGGTGGATGGATGCTGAAGTGGCGTGAAACACTGTGCTGGCCTATCCTACAGATGAGACATCCTGCTGCAGAACCCATACCTACGCCCAATCCTACCCCCAACACCCGCTAGTACTTACAGAAGAGCACACAATTTACGTTATCTACTAGCTCCCAGCTGCCTACGACCACTTTCTCAGCCTGCCCATACACTCTCACACCGCGAACCTGGTTGCTACCCTTGCGGAATGATAAGATGCCAAACTTGCACTTTCATCCAAAACACCACCACATTTACCTCTTACAACACCCAAGTGCAATACCCAATAAAAAGTCACATCTCTTGTACATCCAGATTTGTCATTTATGTGATCACATGTCCCTGCCAACTCCAGTACGTGAGACGGATCACTCAACAAGCTAGAAGTATGATATGCCAACACAAAAGAAATATCAAAAAGAATTTTCCTCTGCACAGTGTTTCACGCCACTTCAGCACCCACCACAATAGTGACCCCAGTTTATTCAAAATCACTCTCATTGAAACACTCAATCATACAATATTGGATGCTTTTGAAAGACTAAAATCCAGGGAGAGGCTGAATAAACAAATTGAAACAAAATTTACTAAACCTAATTTTCCGTTATTTTTAAAACTGGTCGACACTTCTCCTTTGTAATTCTTATTATAATGTTTTATCTGTTTAGTGTAGTATTCAGATCCTTCTTTTTATCTCTATGACCACTGCCTTGTTGTATTTTATCCTATGACCACAACATTTACATATGATTATCTTAGAAATATCAATATACCAAAAAAAAAAGTCTCTATGTTCACCTCGCTGCATAAATACACTGCATATAACTGCTCTGGGATATTCTGCACATGATATCAATAATGTCGTCAATTTTGATATGTACCATTTATTTGCTACCCCTTTTAAAAAAAAAATGTAATTTTTCCCAAATTGACTCTCAAAACTAACTTCTCTATATTTTAGTCTTTATGTCTAATGAACTGATGGAATTTTATATAAGTTTTATTTGATTTCTACCTAATGGCCTTTTTGTATGCACATAATGCGATAAAAGAAAATTCCCTTGTTCCTCCACTTGAGAGCATGAGAGTACCACATTAGATGTACACAAGTCAGACATGAACTACGAAGCTGGAGGTGTAGGTGGAGGTGTAGCGGGAAGGAAGGGGGTATTGGGCCTAGTGGAGGGGAGCGCAGATCGGGGGCCCCTCCCTCGCCTGGGTCCCCCGATCTGCGCTCCCCTCCAGCTGAAAATAGTTAAGTTCCAGCGTATAGATAAGAGGCAACGGGCGGGGATCACTCACCTTTTCTGCGTTCCAGCGAGCGCTCCACTGACGTCACTTCCTGCAGCGCCGCCCACTGTGGGCGGGAGCCCCCCCCCATGGACAGGCGGGTGCCGCCCCCCCAGATGTGCCGCCTGAGGCAAATGTTTCACCCCGCCTCATGAGCGGGCCGGCCCTGGTCTTTACCCCCCAAATCCCCTGGAGCACACTGCGGGGAGTGCTTCCGTGAGAGGCAGAGCTTTTGGCTGTGGCTCTGCCTCTACACACATCTATCAGCGCTGATCGCCGCCTCTCCCCGTCCCTCTCAGTCTTCCTTCACTGAGAGGGGAGAGGCGGAGATCCGCGCATGGAGGCAGAGCTGCAGCCGAAAGCTCTGCCTCCATGAGCAGCAAAATCCACAACCAAGAAAGTTGTGGATTTTCCACAGTGGATTTGGGGGGTAAAGACCCCTCGTTCTGCCGCGGGATAGCGGTGTTTTAACAGGGGCAAACAAGCCTCATATAAAAGGTAAATAGCCATTTTTAAACTGACTTCAGTGTTTCTTTAATAAACTACACTTGTATACAC
Organism: Hyperolius riggenbachi; assembly: GCF_040937935.1. Taxonomy (NCBI): domain Eukaryota; kingdom Metazoa; phylum Chordata; class Amphibia; order Anura; family Hyperoliidae; genus Hyperolius; species Hyperolius riggenbachi. The sequence continues at coordinate 32,107 of NW_027152530.1, forward strand.
TATATTACCCTGGTTGCGGTAATACACCCCTCCGCCCTGATTTAACACTTTATTGATTTTTAATTGTCTTTAAAACAGCCCCACTCTGCGCATATACATAGGGCATGTTGCCCTTCCTCAACATGGTGGATTTCCCCCTCCAGCGCCAACTGCGCAGGCGCGAGTATAGGAAGCACGCAGATCACGCGTGCATTAGTGATCGTGTGACGCAACTAAACGGCCGCGTCACGTCCGCAGGTGAACTCATCCTCTCCTGCTCTCCGAATGGCCACAGGGCACCGGTGCCGGCTACTTAATAGGTAGGCGCACACTATCACTTTACAAAGGTGCTTGGCGTGTACTGACCTGACTACTGGTAAGAACCTTCCACCTTTTATTGATATTCACTTGTATTGCACACTAAAACTTTTTTAAACTCCCCAATACCTCACCAAAGGGAATCCTTACCCACTATCTGACCCCATATAACAGATTTATTATTTTTACCCAACGGTTTTCTGAACCCACCTACCATTCCACCATACTACTACAATACCTTTATAATAATCACTCTGTCATTTGATTATACTACTACAATACCCTTATTAGAATTACCTTTTTAAAAAATTGTAATAACCCCTCACATTATAATAAAAAAAAAAAAACATAAATCTGATCATTGTATTACACTTCTACCATACTTACATAAGTGCCGCATTACAAGTTTCGATCACCTGGTCCTTTTTTTTCTTTTCTTCATATTAACCCCCCCTCCCCCTGGCTTCTACATGAAGACTAACTGACCCCTAGCACCCCCCCCCCCCCCGTACCTTTCCCCTTGCTGTCTACTAGACTCTCATATATCTCTGAGATTACTCTTACGATTTTGTATTAAAATAGTGGATTTGAATTTTAGTGGATAAGCTATATTATATGTATAAAACTTCAAACAAAATGTTAAATCACTAAATGATTAGTACAGTACTTGGTTCTGATTTACACCCCACTTGTCTCTGTCTACAGTTGTATACTCCCCCATTGTTACCGCCTGAGGAAGCGGGGTTACTCCTGCGTAAAAGGTTGCAACTTATCTTGGAATATGCCAATAAATTGTATGTTTAAATAATAGTGTCTGCTTATAGGAGGTAAGTCCCCCATTCCCTTCCAAGCATTTTTTAACAATTTTAAGGATTGCTTTTACTCTTTTGGCACCTCTGTTCATCTCGCTAGTTTGCATCCACCCTTGGTGGAGGGGGATCCCCCCTTTCTTCCTATCTACAGAGTGTGACTTTTTAATCCTGAGTCCAGCTCATTTGCAATTTGTGCGATAACTCTATAAAAGAGCTGAAAAGACAAGTTCGGAAAATAGAGAGACTGTGGCGCAAATCTCAGTCCCCAGAAGACAAACATGCCTTAATCCTCCACTTGAAGAACTACCAAAAGGTAATCATGGGGAAAAAAATGATCCTTTCTATCACAAGAGATTGCAAATGCAATCTGTGCGGAACAAACCAGCCCAACTGTTCCGCACAGTGGAAAAACTCTGCAACCCGGGATGTCAAAAACTTAATATCGAGTCTTCAAAGGACCTCTGTGACCAATATGCCCATTTCTTCACAGACAAAGGCCTCAATTCACTAAGCTTTATCAAACACTTTATCAAACGTTTGATAATATACCTTATGGGTAAAATCTAATTTTGAGTTCACTAAGGTGTTATAGATTTATTGAACGTTTTATCGATAAAACATTAAATATATAACACCTTCATGAATTCAAAATTAGATTTTACACATGAGGTAAATTATCAAACGTTTGATAAAGCTTAGTGAATTGAGGCCAAAGTCTCCACTATAAAGTCCGCCATCCAACTTACAGCATCTGAGCCTAATATAGCGTCGAAGACCATTAGCAGAGACAACGTAACACCTTGGTCAAACTTCAAAGAAATTGATGAAGAAGTCACATCAAGCATGATCCTTCACCTCCGCCTAAGTACCTGTGACCTGGATCCTAGCCCAACACAGTTCATGTTGAACTGCCCTGACCTGTTTGTACTGGTAATCCTCAAAATTATTAACTGTTCCTTACAATCAGGGATATTTCCTGCTTTACTGAAGGGAGCAATCATCAGGCCTCTCCTCAAAAAACCCTCCCTGGACCCAGATGCAATGACCAGCTATAGACCTGTCTCTAACCTTCCCTTTCTGGGTAAGCGAATTGAAAAAAGCTGTATACCTCTAGTTAGAAGCCAAAATCCTACAAAACAACAGTTATGATCCATTCCAGTCTGGCTTCAGTAAACACCACAGCACTGAAACTGCCCTCATCCAAATATGCAACCACCTGCTCATGGCAAGAGACAGAGGAGAGTGCTCCATCCTCATACTGCTAGACCTTTATGCAGCCTTTGATACAGTTGACCATGACATCTTGATAAACAGGCTACAGGAATACTGCGGCATTGATGGCATAGTTCTTCAGTGGTTCCAATCCTTCTTGAGTGGCAGAACCCAGAAAGTGTCTATGGGGCCCTTCCTGTCCACCCTTGTACCACTTAAGTATGGGGTGCCCAAGGGCTCAATCCTCTCTCCCCTGCTTTCCACGATTCACATGTTACCGCTTGGAAACCTAATCCAAAAACATGGCCTGACATACCACTGCTATGCGGATGACACCCAACTATATCTTTCCATCAAGTCTGGTGTGACAGACCCAACTCTAACTATAAACGTCTGCTTACGTGAACTACACCAATGGATGAATGACAACTGGCTGAAACTGAATGCAGACAAAACTGAAGTCCTTCTGATCGGAGGGCAACGCATAACAAAACAACTTAACTTGCAGTCTTCACCACTGGGAATAGGAGGCACGGATCTACGCAGCTCTGATCATGTGCATAGCCTGGGAGTTCTAATTGATGGGGATTTAAAGCGGACCCAAACCAAACATTTTTTTTAATAAAAAATATTTAGTTGCACCACTCTGACACATACTTTAGTTCATGCCTTCATTACCTCCCGACTGGACTACTGCAATGCTCTCTACACTGGTCTTCCAAAAAAGGACTTGTACCGCCTACAGCTGATACAGAACACTGCTGCCAGACTGCTAACCAACCAACCCCCCATCACTGCCACATAATGCCAGTCCTGCACTCCCTTCACTGGCAACCTATAGAATGGAGGGTCCTATTCAAGATCGGCCTACTGACATCTAAATCACTGAATAATCTGGGCCCTGGATACATGAAAGATATGTTGCAGCTGCGTAGCAATCCCCCCATTCTCAGATCCACAGGTTCTAATAATTTAGTCATACCCAGAGTCCACTTGGAAACTTTTGGTCCCAAAGCCTTCTGTCATGCTGCCACTACGTTTTGGAACTCCTTACCTCAACAGATCAGGACAGCTCCATCCCTGGACATGTTTAAATCCAGACTGAAAACCCACCTGTTCAGTTTGGCATTTGCAGATATATAACTTTTGTTGTGTGAATACTTCATCCCACTACCAATTACTGAATCTGAGAGAGCCTAAGCGCTTTCAGTTCTATGGGAGAAAAGCGCTATAGAAATGTTATTGTATTGTATTATACAGTGGTTGCCTTGAAGGTAACCCTGGTTTGTGAATATAATACGTTTGTACTTCTCCATTATATCTTTTACCAGTACATACTACACTATATTGGGCTCACGGTATCTCCTTTTCTCTACAGTTTTTGTTGAAGAGTAGACTGTGATAAATCATATATCGAATATTGAATGTTAGCGTATGGCTCAAGAAGTGAACCCAATTTTTTTATGGCAAAAATGTTCCTTGATGTGATAGATTAAGAAGCAGACAGTGGCATTACTAGGTATAAACTCTGCCAAATGTGCTGGTTTTGGCAACCAATCCACTCTATCAATTAGTTCAACTTCATATACAGGATCTTCTAAAAAAAATTGCATATTGTGATAAAGTTCATTATTTTCTGTAATGTACAGATAAACATTAGACTTTCATATATTTTAGATTTAAATATACACAACTGAAGTAGTTCAAGCCTTTTATTGTTTTAATATTGATGATTTTGGCATACAGCTCATGAAAACCCAAATTTCCTATAAAAAATGTGCATATTTCATCCGACCAATAAAAGAAAAGTGTTTTTAAAACATCCAGAGTGTTGGGTCTTGCGTCTCAACTTTCTCTTCACAATATCCCACAGATTCTCTATGGGGTTCAGGTCAGGAGAGTTGGCAGGCCAACTGAGCACAGTAATACCATGGTCAGTAAACCATTTACCAGTGGTTTTGGCACTGTGAGCAGGTGCCAGGTCGTGCTGAAAAATGAAATCATCTCCATAAAGCTTTTCAGCAGATGGAAGCATGAACCCACTTTTGAACCATAAACAGCGGCAGAAGCGCCTGACCTAGGCTACAGAGAAGCAGCACTGGACTGTAGCTCAGTGGTCCAAAGTACTTTTTTCAGATGAAAGCAACTTTTACATGTCATTCGGAAATCAAGGTGCCAGAGTCTGGAGGAAGACTGGGGAGAGGAAAATGCCAAAATGCCTGAAGTCCAGTGTCAGCTGCTGGTGTTGGTCCACTGTGTTTTATCAAGGGCAGGGTCAATGCAGCTAGCCATCAGGAAATTTGGGAGCACTTCATGCTTCCATCTGCTGAAAAGCTTTATGGAGATGAAGATTTCATTTTTCAGCACGACCTGGCACCTGCTCACAGTGCCAAAACCACTGGTAAATGGTTTACTGACCATGGTATTACTGTGCTCAATTGGCCTGCCAACTCTCCTGACCTGAACTCCATAGAGACTCTGTGGGATATTGTGAAGAGAAAGTTGAGAGACGCAAGACCCAACACTCTGGATGAACTTAAGGCCGCTATCGAAGCATCCTGGGCTGCCATAACACCGGAGCAGTGTCACAGGCTGATTGCCTCCATGCCATGCCGCATTGAAGCAGTCATTTCTGCAAAAGGATTCCCGACCAAGTATTGAGTTCATAACTGAGCATAATTATTTGAAGGTTGACTTTTTTTGTTTTAAAGGGAAGGTTCAAGCAAAATAAAAAAATGAGTTTCACTTACCGGGGGCTTCTACCAGCCCCATGCAGCCATCCTGTGCCCTAGTAGTCACTCACTGCTGCTCCAGGCCCCCGCTGGCAGCTTCCTGACCTCGGAGGTCGGCGGGACGCATTGCGTACATTTTTACGCATTCCCGATAGTGCAGGAACATTAACGCATACATTTTTACGCGTTACTGGTTCAATGCGTAAATTTTTACGCATTGAACCAGTAATGCGTAAAAATGTATGTGTTAATGTTCCTGCACTAGCAGGAATGCGTAAAAATGTACGCAATGCCAGCGGGGGACTGGAGCAACAGTGAGTGACTACGAGGGCACAGGATGGCTGCATGGGGCTGGTAGAAGCCCCCGGTAAGTGAAACTCATTTTTTTATTTTGCTTGGACATTCCCTTTAAAAACACTTTTCTTTTATTGGTCGGATGAAATATGCTAATTTTTTGAGATAGGAAATTCGGGTTTTCATGAGCTGTATGCCAAAATCATCAATATTACACAATAAAAGGCTTGAACTACTTCAGTTGTGTGTATTTGAATCTAAAATATATGAAAGTGTAATGTTTATGAGTACATTACAGAAAATAATGAACTTTATCACAATATGCTAATTTTTTTTAGAAGATCCTGTACTTCCGGCGAGACAGTTTTAGTTAGCTTCTGAACATATGAGGCAAGCTCTGTAGGGGTAACCTGTTCAAGTATCTCCCTGAGTTTTAAATTGTTTCACTTAGATTATCTTCTAGGTCCACCACTTTAGATTTAAAGGAATTATCAGGCAAAAAAAAAAAATTAGTCTCACTTACCTGGGGATTCTACCAGCCCCATGCAGCCATCCTGTGCCCTCGTAGTCTCTCACTACTGCTCCGGTCCCGTCCAGCCAGCTAGTTTTGATTGTGCCGACCTTGGGGTTGGCGGGCCGCATTGCGTACATTTCTACGCATTCCCGCTGGTGCAGGAACACTAACACATACATTTTTATGCGTTACCGGTTTTACGCGTTGAACCAGTAATGTAGTGTTCCTGCACCCGCGGGAATGCGTAAAAATGTATGCAATGCAGTCCGCTGACCCCGAGGTCAGCAAAATCTAAACTAGCTGGCGGTGGGGGACTGGAGCAGTAGTAAGTGACCACGAGGGCACAGGATGGCTGCATGGGGCTGGTAGAAGCCCCAGGTAAGTGAAACTTTTTTTTTTATTTGCCTGACAATTCCTTTAAGCCAGTTCATATCCCTTGTATACTGATCAGAAACGTCCACCATATTATTATCTTCTTTAGTTAGTTCTGACACTTTGTGTTCCACAGTATACAGCCTGTCTACTAGAGCTGAAACTTTACAGTTTAAACCAGCAGTTACTGAAGCAATATCTGTAAGTAAAGAAGATTTAAATGACAGCAGTACATCTTTGATGTAAGACTGATGCTGCAAGGTCCAAAGCAGGAAAAGGATCAATATCTGAGAGAGGTGAACTGGTACCTGGATCAGCCATGAATGCATCAGCAGGTGTAGTGCTTCCTGTACCCTCCTCCTCCAAGAGTGGTCGGCCTTTCGCTGGGCTGTAAGGGAGAAGAATCTACAGATCCCTAGGGAGAGCACTGAGCTGCTAAGTTCCGTGCCCAGGTAACATTGCTGCAGTTCAAATCTGCGTCTGTGCATGCTGCGTTGCCAGCGCCACACCTTGGAGCCTCCGGGGAGCACGCTGGATCTTTTCAGGGAAATAATTGGTGGCTTCACCAGTCCCTTCAGTTTTTTGCTGGCCCCTAGTTCTGTGTCCATCTCCTTCTGCTTTAAAATTAGTTTAGGCAGCATTCGGGCACCGAGGTGAACCGGTAATCAATTGCAGAGAGCGGAGATGAAGCCTCACGTGTACGCCCTGCTTCCTGTTGCAGCCCCCCTTGGCCCTTTTCTAATGACAACCTTTTTTTTTGTTGCCTTCCGTGAAACCAGTCCATTATTAGGATAAGTTGGGCTGCTTCTTGATATTTACTTATGTCCAGAAGCCCTAGCGCCCCTTCCTCTTTCAGCCTGAATTAAAGGTTAATCTTTACCCTCGGTCTCCATTCCAGATGAATCCTGCTGAAACATGAGTCATTTGTAGTAAAGGAGGAGGCAGGGTTATGGGTATGGCTTGGAATAAGCACAGGACATTAAATCTTCCTAGCCAGGACAGATGTAGCTTGCCTTGTGCTATCAGATATTTAAGAATTCTGTCTAGTTGGGGTTGGAGGTTGAGGGAAAAGTTTTTTGAGAGGTCTGCAGGGATAGATATCCGGAGGTATTTAATGGCATCATTATGCCTCTTGAAGGGTAGGAATGTTTGAAATGCGGAGACTATGGACCTTGGGAGCGAGATGTTAAGCACTTCCGTCTTGGAAAGGTTGAGCTTAAAGTTAATTTAGTTGCCAAATACCTCTGCCTCTTCAAGAAAATTCAGGAGTGAGGTTTGGGGCACTATGATATAGAGGAAAAGATAATCTGTGTATAATGATTAATTTAGCCATCTGCCCACCAACCTGTATCCCCTTGATATCAGGGTTTTCTCTCAAGGCAATGGTAATATGCTCCATACAGAGTATGTAGAGCAAGGGGAAGAGGGGACATCCCTGTCTCAAACCATTGCCGACCTGGAAGGCATCAGACAGTATACCGTACTTGTGCTGAAGGGGCAGCATCATGGGCACTGTGCAACCCCATGATCTTTTGACAAGATAGAACATTTATATTACGCTCTTTTCCAGGAGAACTTAAATTGCCAGAGCTGCATGCACTAGGGCACGCACAGTAGACCGAAGCAGTGTTAGGGAGTCTTGCCCAAGGTCTGCTTACTGAATAGGTGCTGGCTTACTGAACAGGAAGAGATGTGATTCAAACCCTGGTCTCCTGTATCATAGGCAGAGCCCCAAACCAGTACACTATTTAGCCACTATCCTCTTTTGGAGGAGCACAGGGTTTTTCCTAGGTACAGTGGAGGAAATAATTATTTGACCCCTCACTGATTTTGTAAGTTTGTCCAATTACAAAGAAATGAAAAGTCTCAGAACAGTATCATTTCAATGGTAGGTTTATTTTAACAGTGGCAGATAGCACATCAAAAGGAAAATCGAAAAAAATTACCTTAAATAAAAGATAGCAACTGATTTGCATTTCATTGAGTGAAATAAGTTTTTGAACCCTCTAACAATAAAAGACTTAATACTTAGTGGAAAAACCCTTGTTTGCAAGCACAGAGGTCAAACGTTTCTTGTAATTGATGACCAAGTTTGCACACATTTTAGGAGGAATGTTGGTCCACTCCTTTGCAGATCATCTCTAAATCCCTAAGGTTTCGAGGCTGTCTCTGTGCAACTCTGAGCTTGAGCTCCCTCCATAGGTTTACTATTGGATTAAGGTCCGGAGACTTACTAGGCCATTCCATGACCTTAATGTGCTTCTTCTTGAGCCACACCTTTGTTGCCTTTGCTGTATGTTTTGGGTCATTGTCGTGCTGGAACACCCATCCACGACCCATTTTCAGTTTCCTGGCAGAGGGAAGGAGGTTGTCGTTCAGGATTTCACGATACATGGCTCCGTCCATTTTCCTGTTAATGTGATTAAGTTGTCCTGTGCCCTTAGCAGAAAAACACCCCCAAAGCAAAATGTTTCCACCCCCATGCTTGACGGTGGGGACGGTGTTTTGGGGGTCATAGGCAGCATTTTTCTTCCTCCAAACACAGCGAGTTGAGTTAATGCCAAAGAGCTCTATTTTGGTCTCATCAGACCACAGCACCTTCTCCCAGTCACTCACAGAGTCATTCAGGTGTTCATTGGCAAACTTCAGATGGGCCTGCACATGTGCCTTCTTGAGCAGGGGGACCTTGCGAGCCCTGCAGGATTTTAATCCATTGCGGTGTAATGTGTTTCCAATGGTTTTCTTGGTGACTGTGGTCCCTGCTAATTTGAGGTCATTCACTAACTCCTCCCGTGTAGTTCTAGGATGCTTTTTCACCTTTCTCAGAACCATTGACACCCCACGAGGTGAGATCTTGCGTGGAGCCCCAGAGCCAGGTCGATTGATGGTCATTTTGTGCTCCTTCCATTTTCGAACAATCGCACCAACAGTTGTCACCTTCTCTCCCAGCTTCTTGCTAATGGTTTTGTAGCCCATTCCAGCCTTGTGCAGGTCTACAATTTTGTCTCTGACATCCTTGGACAGCTCTTTGGTCTTTCCCATGTTGGAGAGTTTGGAGTCTGCTTGATTGATTGATTTAGTGGACAGGTGTCTTTTATACAGGTGACTAGTTAAGACAGGTGTCCTTAATGAGGGTGACTAATTGAGTAGAAGTGTCTAACCACTCTGTGGGAGCCAGAACTCTTAATGGTTGGTAGGGGTTCAAAAACTTATTTCACTCAATGAAATGCAAATCAGTTGCTATCTTTTATTTAAGGTTATTTTTTCGATTTTCCTTTTGATGTGCTATCTGCCACAGTTAAAATAAACCTACCATTGAAATGATACTGTTCTGAGACTTTTCATTTCTTTGTCATTGGACAAACTTACAAAATCAGTGAGGGGTCAAATAATTATTTCCTCCACTGTATATATACACACACATTTTAGTCAACATTGAATAAACGCATGTCTCCCATTGACATACAAGGAGTGCAATTTGCACATGCTTTGCTGTTTTATGCAGCAAGAACCTATTTTTTTAATCACAAGTTTATTCAGGAGTTTACAAAATAAATGCAGAAATAGCTTAGTGCAATATGAAAACACAAAAAGCTGCTGTGGAACTACAGAGCCAAATCCTCTGACTGACAAAAAGCAATGATGAACAACAAAAATTCCCAGTCGCTCGTAAAACTGCAAGATGCGCGTCTTTCAAAGTCATATTGAAATGAAGTTAATCAGGAAAAACTTACTTTTAGTGATTGTTTTGCTTGTAAATGTGCTGAAAGGTTATTTTTTAACAATCAGGTGATCGATAAGTAATTTGTGAGAAGTTTTGTGAATAGAGCCCATTGTGTAAGATGTTTGGAGTTATAAAGTAAGCGTTGCCTTCAGTCGCTCGCTCCTCAGCATGTCGGCAGGGTATCCCATCAGTCTCGATCAGCTGGCACTGTGTCAGCACTTGGTTCACTCCAAAGCTCCCTCTTAGGTCCATCATAGTGCATATTGTGCTATACTGAGCGCGCTCAAGATGGCAGCCTCTCTTTTTACCTGCTCCACACCTTGTCTCGGCTCTGGGAAGCATTAATCACATATGCACAGAAGGAACAAAAATACTTAAGAGATTCCGCACCATGAAATCTCTGGCTACAACTGGAACCTTCTGGGAAACGTGGAAGATTATGGATGGCTAAGTTACAAGCTGGATTGTACTCACCATCAAAGTCCTGTGTAGCTGACCTTGGTTTTGGAGTCCTGCATGGGATTGGGAAGCTGATAATCCACACAAACAAAAGCCTTCTCTACTCCTACAAGGGCACACAATGGAATAGGATTTCTCCCCCAGGATACTCATGAGGTCCACAGCTTCAAACAAACCAACACATCAAAAAAGCATGTCCAGGCAACACAGCAAGCAGATCTCCTACCTTCCCAAGTCCTCTTCCCAAGGTAAGGGAATCCATCCTCCTTCCCCAAACACCAGTAATATCTTCCAGCTGGCAATCCGTTTTTTTGCAGACTGTACAAATACTTAAATGCATTCAGAGGCTGAAATTATATTGACTCCATTGCCTTTCTAAGTGAACCTTAGTAGGCCCCATGCTTCTGCATATCAATGAAATTTTCACACCTCTCCTAGCAGATTCACAAGGCCAGCAGTTTGTTTTTGTCTACCCCCCACTGATAACAACAATCAAAGGAAGAGCTTACTTAACCCATTCCTTCCCAAAGAGCAATGTTAATCTATACAGCCAGCTTCTTACGATCTCTCATGCCATCAAGAGCTGCATCTCACATTGGGAAAAAACAAGCTAATTTGCTGGAATCTATAGGGATTTTAAATAAAACGCACAGAGGAAAAAAAGGTGGCCATGCCCATAAAAAATGCCACACTCAGACTCAGTCCAACTTCAGGGACCCAGGCCCATTCAAGGGAAAGAACTTTCCAGCGATCTCCAGTGATGTGTACTGCAAATCAGAGGCTGAAAGTAGCAGAAGTTACCATGTCCCTAGTCAGAGATGCAGTAACACCCCGGCAGTGAACCCAGTCGCCAATGTTAAGCCCCATGCAGTCACTGCATTGCTCTGCAATGCCCGCTCTATAAACAATAAGACAGCCATTATTGCGGACCTTATTCAGACATGCGATTTTTCATGCATCACTGAAACCTGGATTGATGCCAATGCGAGCCCCACATTGGAAGCAACCATCCCATACAATTACTCAGTCCTAAGTGAGGGAAGACGAGACCACAGAGAAGGGGGTGTAGCAATTTGTGGCAAAACAACTCTGCAGCTCAGAGCCCTGAATGTTGGCTCAACAAAGTACGTTGAATGTATAGGTGCCCAGATCTCAGCTGGCAAAGGCTTCAAAATTTTAGTGGTTTATCGTCCCCCCGGAGATGCTGACCCATTCCTACAGGAATTCTCAGAACTTCTGGCAATGCTAACTCTGTCTTATCCTAGATGGATCATTCTTGGTGACTTCAACGTCTGGGCTGATAACACTCAATCACAAAATGCAAATGAACTAATAAATCTCATGGGTGGACTAGGCTTCACACAAGTTGTAAAATCTGCTACCCACAGAGGAGGGCATACGCTAGACTTACTGTTCCACCTTGGAATGGAAATTAGTAACATAACAGTAACCCCAGTGGTGTGGTCAGACCATCACATAATACAGTTTACTATTGAACATCATCCTATCAAGCAGCTCCCTAAAGAAACAATCGAAATCCGTCCCCTGAATAAATTAACCCCCGGAGAGAATAACTGCCAACCCGGATTTTACAAATCTGCTCCACAGTCAAATGGACCCAAACTCTCTAGTAACCCAGTACAACAACACGGTATATGAAACACTTGACAGTATTGCCCCATGGCGCACCAAATCAGCAACCAAAAAGCAGAAAGCTAATTGGTTTGACAAAACCATCATGGATCTAAAAAAGAAAGGGCGCAGATTTGAAAGACAGTGGCGTTAATCAGGGTCTGAGGAGCACAAAGCTAGCCTAATTCAACACCTCAGACAATACCAACAAGCAATCTCGCACAAAATATCTACAGCCAACAACAGAGCTGGTCAACTCTTCCACACAGTGGAATCACTCTGCAATCCTTCCTGCCTAAAAGCCCCAATCACATTCTCCAGGGAAAGGTGTGAAGAATTCTCTGCCTTCTTCACAAACAAGGTGTCTACCATCCGTGCCAGCATTACACCAATATCAATTGACCACTGGACTTTGCATCTGCCTTCTACCGTACCACCATGGCAAGTCTTTGACACTGAGTGAAGAAGATTTTGGAATTCTCATTCAAAGTCTCCGCCCCACTACCTGTGACCTGGATCCTGGCCCAACTGGATCCTTAATGCAGTGCCCAGAGCTGATCAGGCCAGCACTTCACAAAATCACTCAGTGCTCCTTGCAAAGTGGACTTTTCCCAGAAGAACTAAAGAAAGCAATCATAAAACCCCTCTTAAAGAGAATCTGTATTGTTAAAATCGCACAAAAGTAAACATACCGGTGCGTTAGGGGACATCTCCTATTACCCTCTGTCACAATTTCGCCACTCCTCGCCGCATTAAAAGTGGTTAAAAACAGTTTTAAAAAGTTTGTTTATAAACAAACAAAATGGCCACCAAAACAGGAAGTAGGTTGATGTACAGTATGTCCACACATAGAAAATACATCCATACACAAGCAGGCTGTATACACCCTTCCTTTTGAATCTCAAGAGATAATTTGTGTCATTCTTTCCCCCTGCAGCTATCTGCAGGAAGAAACAGCCTGACACTTCAGTGAAAGAGTGCAGACAGCTCTGCCTGTATGCAATTCCTCAGTATGTGAAAGCCCAGCCAGCTCAGAAGAGGATTTATCCAGCTTGTAAAAGATGAGAGAAGAGAGAAGTTGCCCTAATCTAAATAATACACAGGCAGTGTGCAGAGAGGGGCCTGGAGGGGGGAGATGCATCACAGAACCACAACACTGAAGAACTTGGCAGCCTTCCAGACACAGGCTGACAAGTCTGACAAGAGAGAGATAAGTTGATTTATTACAGAGATGGTGATAGTAGAACGTGCTGCAGTAAGCCAGAACACATTAGAATAGCTTTTGCAACTTGTTGGATGATAAAAAACCAAAATTAGCTTACCTGGTAATGCTGTTTTTAATAACCCTCCAGGACAGGTGCTACATATGAGATATGGGCTCCGCCCTCAACAGGAAACACAAATAACTAGCTCTCTATAAGTTCCACCCCTCAGTATCCACCTGCCAGTACGTTCCAATTAACTGTTCTGATACCGATTCTTCTTTCAAACAATTTAACAAAAAACTTGCATGTACATAAACATCCATATAAACACACAAATATATGCTTCAGTCAATATTATACATAAATATATATATCAAAATGGGTGGGTCACCTGTCCTGGAGGGTTATTAGAAACAGCATTACCAGGTAAGCTAATTTTGTTTTTTTTAAATAACCCTCCAGGACAGGTGCTACATATGAGATGATATGCAATAAATACCAACCTCAGGGAGGGACAACAGCCTGAAGAACTTTTCTTCCAAATGCCTGTTCTGCTGATAAGCCCAGTCGGTAATGCCTAATAAAGGTGTTCACGGATTTCCAAGTTGCTGTCTTGCAGATATCCGCCGCTGTTGCTCCAGCTCTATAAGCCCAGGAAGTTGCCACTGACCCTGTTGAGTGAGCGGTTACCTCTCTAGGACTTTGAACTCCTTTCGATTTGTAACTGACAAACAAAAAAACTAATAACTAGAGGTTCTAATGCTAACCTCTCATCCGAGTATAGTGATAAGGCTGCCACTTGGATCTTTAGGCTACTCAATGCTAGATTTTTGTCAACGTATTATTGCAAAAATCCTAACACTGTAGCGAGCTTATTGGATCGGAGTCCTGTCTTTCTCTTCCATTGACAAAAAGTTTTCCAATAGTTTTGATATATTGCTCTAGTGACTTTCTTTCTATTTTTAATTATATTCTATTAACCCTCTATCTTTTAAGATCTTCCTTTCAGAAACCAAGCTGTCAATCGAAGATTCGGAATCTGAGTCCATTTCTCTTTTCTTTTTGAGAAGGTATAGTCTGTCTGTTAATGGCATTGGTCTGTCCACCAGCATCAACTTAATCATTGGATACCAGATTATTTTCAGCCAATCTGGTTCAAATAATATTAGATACATTGTTATCGATTTCAGCTTCTGTAATACTATTGGTAACAGCGGTATTGGAGGAAATGCATAAGATATTTGATAATCCCACATTTGAGCCAAGGCATCTACTCCCGAAGCGCCTCTTGGGTCTAGAGAGAAAAACTGGTGGCACTGAGTATTCTCCAGATTGGCGAATAAATCGATCTGTGGTTGTCCCTACTTTTTCGCTAACAACTTGAACACTTCAGGACTTAGCATTAGATTGATAGTCTCTTCCCGCTGAACAGATCCACCATGTTGCTTAATGAACCCTTTAGGTGAACCGCTGAGATCGATTGAAGATTGTTCTCCGCCCAATCTAGCAGCTGCAGTATCAAATCAAGAAGTTGTGATGACCTGGTACACCCTTGTTTGTTTACATACATCACTACTGTTATATTGTCTGACCTGATCTTGACCATGCTGGTCTTTTAACCTGTATTTTGCATGGTCTAGGGCTCTCTACACTCCCAGATGCTCTCCGAAATTTAAAGATTAATCTGCTTTGACCAAGTTCCTTGTAGATATATCCCATCTATGTGGGTTCTCCCAAGAATACTTGCATCTGTTAACACTTTTGTCATCTGAAACTACCATAGTCGTCCCCGAGTGACATTGTCTGCTATTATACATCAACTGAGTGATTGTTTCAACCGTGTTGGAATAGACACCATGCGGTTTAAAGCTGCATGACTTACTTTCCAACTGCGCAGGAGCCGTTGTAATATTCTCACGTTTCAATCAAGGATGGTCGTAGTCAGCCAACTTCGCTACGCTGGAACTACACATGGTTTTACTCAATTACACTTCAACAAACTACGGCTGCGAATATCAAATATTCGTTTTGTATGCATCACGTAGACTATGCATTAAAATTACGCAATTACACGTAGTGTGAAGCATAGTGTGTGCGGATGCTTGTGCTTATATGCAGAAAATTTTACGCATTCATTTCTCTATAACTGCTTATACCGGGACCTCTTCAATGCATACATTCCCCTTTCCCCTGCGTAAATTTGTAAGCATACAATCACACGCTGAAAATTAGACGCAAGAAACGCATTCGTAGTTCACTACGCAATACACACATTCACTACGCATAGTGGGCGTAAGCTACGTGTAGCAGTACTTCACTATGCGTAAATTCATCAGCGTTGTTTTGAAAAACTTTACCTAGGAACGACCATGCGTAGATGCAAACTATGATGCGTAAATTCGCACTGGCGTAGTTTCTGCTCATCCCAGGTTTCAATGCCGAATACACTGCCGGTGCTGTGGATGTCAAAAATCCTATTAGACTCATCACTTGTTTGACTGTTACCATTGGTTTTTGCTGGAAATTTTCCACTAAGGCATGAATTTTGCCTAACTTGTCTTGTGGAAGAAATAATTTCTAAGCTATGGAAATTAATTCTGAACCCCAAGAACTGAATAACCTGTGTCGGAATCAAATTTGATTTTTGTCGGTTCCCTAACCAACCTGCTCGTACCAACTGCTGGATGACGAGATCTCTGATGTTTCAACTTCACAATACTGTCTGTCACTACTAAAAGGTCATCTAAGTATGGCATTATCATAACACCTTTTTAATGAAGGGTTCCCACAATTTCTGCCATTACTTTTGTGAAGATTCTGGGTGCTGACGTGATTCCGAATGGGAGCAGAAGCAGACCATGCTTTCTTAAGAGAAATTTCAACTTATTTTCTGGTTTGTAAGGCCGCTTTAGAGCTTGAATAATAACTCATTCACCTTCCAACCTGACTAAATGCAGCATCAAGTTTAGAACATGAATCCCCAGGCTTAGCGTCTTCCTCAGAAAATGGAAAACGTCTTTTCAAACCCTGAGGCTACTTTCACAGTGGGATGTTGCGTTTTGATGCAACGTTACAATCGCAACGCAAACTTACACCGCAGCACCCCAAAAGGTTGCAACGCAAGTTAATGCCTCGTTATCGTCCCATACAGTAGAACATACAGGCAATGAAAACTATGCTTCCAAGTAATTACTGAGCATGTGCAAACCGTCCATCGCAGCCAATAATGTGTATAACGCACAGCATGCAGCACTATCTAACAATGCTACAAGTTACACACAAACGCAACGTGTGCACTGTGAATGTCCCACAGACTTAGTATTGCTGTGCGTTAGTCTGCGTTGAATCATTTTATAACATGCGATTTTACTGTCGCACTGCGAAAGAGGCCCTAGATACAAATATTATTTTATCCGGCTCTTTCCATTGAGCTGTGATTAAGTTTTAATAGAGGAATATGAACTGGGAAACATAACTGCTAATGCTCACATGGTTCCATTCCTGTGTATATCATGTATCATTGCAGATGATTTTTTTTTTTTTTTTGTAGTGGAATATCCAAAGTTGAATGAATTGCCTTCAATGATTCTTCAGTTTCTTCCAGCAGCAAACTTAAACTTTGAGGACTTTACAGTCCCCCCTGCTTCACTCTGTACAGATAAAGCCTCAGAAGATTTGGAATCCGGATTAACAACTTCCTGCTGACTATCATCTTCCTCTTCAGAAGAAAGAATTATTCTAGGAGATTTCCTTATTGCTTTCTTAGGTTTTGTAGATTGAATTTAAGCAGTCTGAAGCGGCTGTGAAACTGAAGTAGAAGGAAGGCTTTCTTTAAAAGCTTTAAATGTTTCCACCATTTCTTGCCTAATGGATAACAAACTCTTTGCAAGATGCTGTAGTATCTTATTATTTGCACTTGATATGCATTTTTAACAAGATACTTTAGACCAGTCTAAGGCCTTTTGCACACTGCATGCATTTGCGGTGTGCAGGGAGCCCAAGGCTTCTTTCCCACCAGGACGTTGTGTTTTAGGGGATGCTATAAGTTGCATAACGTGCCCCCAACGCAACGCCCGGTGGTGCTGGAGGAGGATGCTACCAAGAACTGCGTTATGCAGCTGTTGGTGCGCCTTTTTCGCGATGTGGAGACCCTGTGATCCGCATCACTTGGTCCCGCCAGCCAAACGCCACACAGAGCGGCCGCTCCAGGAAGTAAACACTGCACGTCACAGTGCAGTGAATATTAATTAGCCATGTGGCTGGCCGCAGAGGAGGAGGGGAGACCTCCCCTTCCAACATAACTGCGCATGTGCAAACAGTCTAACGCGGCTTACCTGTTTATAACACACAGCATGCAACACTTTGTTCCAAAGATGGCAATTGCTGGACCTATCAGAGCTATCAGTAGGCTCAAAAGCATCCTGAAAAACATGCAATTGATGATTTAATCAATTAAGTCTGTTAACCAGCATACATAAATATTTAACATGCCATGAGATAGCTATTTGGTATAATCAGTAAACCCCAGACTTAGCTCTACTCATAAAGCTAGGCATATATAAAGTATAACAGTGAAACTTAATCTAATTTCAAGTAAAATGAAATGATAAAAATAAATTATGCTGCCCATTCAAATGCAAGATGCATACGACAAATTAAATGCGCACAGAACACATTTCCTGGGATAATTAATCAATCAATTGATTTTGTCCACCTGCGTGCACAAACCTCATAATGAAGTTATCTGCAGCTAAGTTATATAATTCAGCAGTTTAAGTAAAGACATGAGAACATGCTTAAGATAAACACCCACAACCCAAACAATTTGGGTAAGTAAACATAGTGCTGAATACATGGGCAATAGTAGACAAAAGACTTTCTACAACCATCAGCGCTGTAAGAAACTAAAAAAATCTTCCCTTGCGCCAGGTTTAGGCATAGACCTCAGAATCAGACGGGCAACCATCCTCCGATGTCCGCTGCCACTTACTTGGTCTGCCGTCCTCTGTCTCGTGTCCATCTCCACCAAACACCAACCGCGGTGTGGGGAATGGACCTCTCGGCGTTCTGACAGCTGCGCGTACCGGATACGATGTCCCCGTAAGGTCGGAAGTGTCGTGCTCACAGCGCTATTGCCCTTGCCTCCGCTCTGGACACGCTGAGAATCACACTACCGCCAAAGGAAGTCACCTTTCTGCCTCCGCAAAGTGAAAGCTTCCCTCCGACGCGCGATCGGTCTCCACCATGCTGCCTCAAACACCGTCTCTCCTTACATAGCTGACCTCCAGCATGATTCAGAGATCCACTACCGTGGAAAAACAAGGTAAACCCCCAGTAATCCTTCCAGGACAGGGCTACCTATAAAAGTTCCATGGCCTCAGCACTGCCTGGCTGCTGACCATATCTAGCTGTAGAGAGCTAGAGGCTTCCCGGGACAGGAAACACAAAGAACTGGCAGGTGGATACTGAGGGGTGGAACTTATAGAGAGCTAGTTCTTTGTGTTTCCTGTTGAGGGCGGAGCCCATATCTCATATGTAGCACCTGGCCTTGAGGGTTATTTGAAAAAACAGGATGCAATTTTTGTTACGGAGTCTCTTTAAGAAACCATCACTAGATCCTGATTCTGTAACCAACTACAGACCTGTGGCGAACTTGCCATTCCTATCAAAAGTTATCGAGAAAGTAGTCGCCAACCAGCTGGAAGCCAGGCTTACAGATAACAACATCTTTTCAGTCAGGATTCAGGAAAAGGCACAGCACTGAAACAGCATTAGTCCGAGTAATGAATGATCTACTTACTGCAAGGGACAAGGGTGATTGCTCGATTTTGATTCTTCTTGACTTGTCTGCAGCATTTGATACTGTGGTTCATGAAATACTAATCCAGCGACTGAAGAATTACTGTGGCCTAAGGGGTACTGTTCTTAGCTGGTTTCAGACCTTCCTATCTGGCAGGAAACAGCAAGTATGTCTGGGCACACACTGCTCTAATCCAGTGCCATTTCCCTATGGAGTTCTACAGGGTTCTGTACTATCACCATTACTCTTTGCAGTCTACATGCTCCCACTGGGCAAAATAATCCAGAACTATGGCCTAGGATACCATTGTTATGCAGATTATTATTATTTAGTATTTATATTTATATAGCGCCGACATATTATGCAGCGCTGTACAGTGTATATATATTGTCACTAACTGTCCCTCAAAGGAGCTCACAATCTAATCCCTACCATTGTCATATGTCTATATTATGTAGTGTAAGTACTGTAGTCTAGGGCCAATTTTTTTTTTTTTTTTTTTTTTTTTTTTTTTTTTTTAGGGTTAGCCAATTAACTTATCCGTATGTTTTTGGAATGTGGGAGGAAACCGGAGTGCCCGGAGGAAACCCACGCAGACACGGAGAGAACATACAAACTCTTTGCAGATAGTGCCCTGGCTGGGATTCGAACCAGGGACCCAGCGCTGCAAGGCGAGAGAGCTAACCACTACGCCACCGTGCTGCCCAACTGTATCTGTCCTTCAAGCCTTGCACCCAAGACCCATCAGCATCCATAAATGCGTGTCTAGTGGATTTACAAAATTGGATGAACACCAGCTGGCTGAGGCTGAACTCTGACAAAACAGAGGTGTTGGTGGTAGGTGGTCCACACATGATGTATAAAGTTCAAAACGCTTACCACCGCAAACTAGCAATTGGGGGAGATACTGTACAGTATAAAGACGCATTTGTATCCTCCCGCCTAGACTGCTGCAATGCCCTGTTCATCGGATCTACAGGAAAGGTTCTGTGCCCCTTACAGCTAGTACAGAATGCTGCAGCCAGACTCCTAGCCAATCCCCCCCGCAGCTCACACATCACCCCAGTACTGCAAACTCTTCACTGGTTGCCAGTAAAATGGAGAATCAATTTTAAGATCTGCCTGCTGACATTCAAGGCTCTACACCACATGGGACCCAAATACATAGCGGATCTATTGGAACTTTATGCCCCTCCACGCACCCTCCGCTCTGCCAACAAGATGAAGCTGATTATTCCCAGGATACACTTAACATTTGGTGCTCGGGCCTTTTCCTACGCAGCCCCTACTCTATGGAACTCACTTCCACAATCAGTACGAGAGGCTCCCTCTCTGGACAGCTTTAAAAAAAGGCTAAAAACTCACCTCTTTTCCCCAGACTTTGAGACTGCATAATGCAGGGTCACAGCGCTTTGAGTCCCCAGGGAGAAAAGCGCTATATAAATATTATTGTTATTGTTGTTATAAGCGTTAACCAGGCACGCCCCAAGTGTATACTCACAGGCAGGGCTGTGGAGTCGGTCCAAAAATCCACCGACTCCTCAGTTTAGGATTCCACCGACTCCTCGACTCCGACTCCTCTAATTTGCATATTACCATTTTGTTGATTGAAAGTATGTAACATGAAATTCGTCTCTTAACTGCCAACGCTTAGGAATTTTACAAGACAACTGAAGTGAGAAGGATATGTAGACTACTATATTTATTCCCTTTAGACTAAAACTAGTCCTTGGTAAGAGTACTTGTAAAAGGTACAAACCGGAACAAAGAACATCTATCAGGCCCTAGGCAATGTAAGTGTGGGTACATGTAAGAATGATGTGCAGGTACTCTGCAGGGGAATGAGGAGATTGTAAACAGACAACACCTCTGTGTTCAATGTGCACAGCATTCTCAGTGGATTCCCTGTAGCTCTGTGGGGAGTGCATATGTAGAGTATAGTACTACTGTGTAACAAAGTAAACCTGAGACAGATGAAATTAAAGTTTTATACATACCTGGGGCTTCCTCCAGCCGCCTTCAGGATAATCAGTCCCTCGTTGTCCTCCTCCATCACCTGGATCTTCTGCTATGAGTCCAGGTACTTGAGCCAGTCGGGCGTAGTGCGCATGCACACACTCCGCCGCCAGGAGCATACTACACCTGTGCAGCACTATTGCGCAGGTGCAGAATGTTCCTGGCTGTGGGAGCGGCATGCGGCCGGACAGCGCTGACTGGCTGAATTACCAGGACTCATAGCAGAAGATCTGGGTGGTGGAGGAGAGCGAGGCACTGATTAGCCTGAAGGGGGCTGGAGGAAGCCCCAGGTATGTATAAAACTTTACTTTTCATCCGTCTCAGTTACCCTTTAATTTGTAGTCACCAAACCAAATTTTAACAACATATCAAATTATTTGATTTCATCAGCAAAGGGAGTGTATACATTTGCATAAATCAGCATCAATGCAGAATTATTTCCATCTCGTTGACCATCTCTATTAGTGACACAGCTACACATCAGGCTTTATTCTTACAGCATAGATGTTATTTAGTATATATGTTACGGCCAGAACCCGAAGTTTGGCCACTTCTAGTTCTGGCCGGCCACTTCGGGTTCTGGCCGGCCAATTCGCGAAGTGCCCCCTGCGCTGCGGCCAATGTTAGAAACGGATCGTTTACTCTGATATGAATGTATCTTCTGGCCGCAGCGCAGCGGCCAAACGTATTAATTTGTTGCAATTTTAAGCCGGTGGCAATGTAACGATTCAAGCCGCCGGCTTTTTCATCTGCCTCATCTCTCTCCCTCTCTTTCTTATGGCCAGCCGGCGGGGGGGGGGGGGGGGGGGGGGGGGGACACGCGAGTCCCCCCCGGGAGTCGTTCGTCGCAGCAGGGGCAGCAGAGCGGGGAGGCTGCAGACATTGCTTCTGCCAGCACCCGCTCTGCAAGAACGGCAGGCTTCCCTGCCGCGACGAACGACTCCGGAGGGACACGCGTGTCCCCGCCCGGCTGCCCATAAGAAAGAGAGGGAGAGAGATGAGGCAGATGAAAAAGCCGGCGGCTTGAATCGTTACATTGCCGCCGGCTTAAAATTGCAACAAATTAATACGTTTGGCCGCTGCGCTGCGGCCAGAAGATACATTCATATCAGAGTAAACGATCCGTTTCTAACATTGGCCGCAGCGCAGCGGGCACTTCGCGAATTGGCCGGCCAGAACCCGAAGTGGCCGGCCAGAACTAGAAGTGGCCAAACTTCGGGTTCTGGCCGTAACATATATAAGAGATTCCTGTGTACACCTCATATATACAGTCACAATCAGATATGTATATCTGACCTTAAAAATACGGGGACTGCTTTATTGAAGCAGCACAAGTAACTAATTTTGATTGGTTTATTTCATTTTTGTGGACTAAGCACAGCTATTACTGTATATATACTGTATATATACATTATTTTTAATGAGTATTATCTGAGAAATAGAATATTTTATCATATTTTCTATTTTAATTACAGTTACAAATTCATTAGGAGTCGGAGTCGGTGCATTTTTTCCTGACTCCAGGCACCCAAAATTGACCGACTCCAAGACTCCGACTCCACAGTCCTGCTCACCGGATAGTTTCTTGTTTATTAGCATATAAAAACAGGCATTTCCAATACCAGGGTTTCGGCTCTTTAGCCTTCGACAGGGGATAATGCACATACAAAGCCACATATCCACATCCTTAATTATCACCCCCACCTGCCTCAAAGGATCGGCCCACCCCCAGCAGCTGCAGTGGGAGGAAAACCTAATTAGCAGTCCATTTCTCACTGCATTTCAAATTAGTGCATACGTATGCAATAAATATAAAACACTAAAAAGACATCAATTTCAATTCTGTTATAAATAAAACAATCCTAAACAGTATAATGGCAGTTAAAAATGTTAATAAAACAAAGAATAAAAAGAGGAATACATCATAGAAAAGGCAAACTTCTACTCAGCAGTAAAGAAACAATTCAAGTCAATGGCAATATTCAATCCAATAGGCTGGTGGGTGTTTAGTCTACAAATTCAGCGTGTTTCACACTGTGACAATTTTAACCACATGCCAACCGCCCACTACCTTTGGGCGGCGGCAAGGTGGCTCCCCCAGTACCGCTTAACACCGATTGGCGGTGGCACCTGGGGGACTGAATTGCGCACGCACATTCCCCCCCTGCCCTTAGATCACCCCCCTGCCATTGTGTACCTCTAATCTCCTGTCTGTAACGTTTGATTGTGCTTTGATTGGCTCTGATTGTCTCAATTGCCCTGTGATTGACTTTGATTGTCCAGTGATTGGTTTGTGATAGTCCTGTGATTGGTTTTCGATTGTCCAGTGATTGGCTTCGATTGCTCCGTGATTGGCTTTGATTGCCCCGTGATTGGCTTTGATTACGCCGATTGCCCTCTGATTGGCTGTGATTGCCATCTGATTACCTCTAATCACTCTTATTGGCTCTAATTGTGTTGTAATTGCCTTGATTGCCCTCTGATTGGCTTTGTCTCTGATTGTTTCTGATTTGCTGTCTGATTGCCCCCTGATCACCCCCCTCCCCCCCACACCCTGTCACTATCCTAGTGATCTAAAAACAGTGATTAGTGAAAACTGTCACTTTTTTAGTAGCACTAGTGTTAACAGTTAGGCCAGTTAGCTAGGCCCCTGTGTTAGTGTCAGTTAGCGCCCAGCCCACCGCACCACAGTCACTAATCAGTTGCTGATTAGCGTCATCACTGTCGCTAATCAGCATTGTTACTATATAGTATCTGTAAGTGATCATTACTGATTGCAGACAGATCTATATTAGGGTCACTAGGATCCACTAAAAATGCAGTGTTTGCCCGATCAGGCCTGATCGTTCGCCTGCACTTGCGTTCAGCCCGCCCCACCGCAGTGACAGAATTTTTTTTTCTGATCACTGCAAAAAACACTGTACAATAGCTGTGGCACTGTAAAGATCAGTTTTGATTTTTTTTTTTTTTTTTAATCAAAACTCTGACCACAGCTTTCTACTCCACAACTACTCCCTTTTGCTAGGTAGGTGCTCTTTTTCCTGGGTAGTCTCAGAGGAATACCCCCTAAATTTAGCAGTCCACCATGGCAAGAAAGGTGTATTCCGATGATGAGGTGTACAGGTACATGACCCAGTTGGAGGACGACGATTGGGATGACTCATCCGATGAATCTTCTGGGTCAGAGCTCGAACCTGTAGACAGCAATGCGCTCTGACCGATAGCGATGACTAGGTTGAGGTCCCGGCTAGAGCCAGGCGTACCACACCCCATGTCACTGGACCGCAGGTGGCGCAGGATCTGCCTCAAGTGGCACGTGCATTAAGATCAGAGTCGCAGCCACCAAGAAACGGGCCCGTACTACCCATAGTCTTCCAGAGGTGCTGGCAAATCCTAATTGGCAATCCCCTGGTTCCGCAGCACCCATACTGCCCCCTTTCACCGCCCAGTCTGGAGTCCAGGTGGAGGCAGATAATCGAGGATTGGCCCTAGACTTTTTTCATTTCTTCTGCACCGAGGATCTCTATGACTTAATTGGGGCTGAGACCAACCGTTATGCAACACACTACGCAACCGCCAATCCGAGAAGCTTTTATGCCCAGCCTTTTCGGTGGAAACCATTCCAAGTTTCCGAACTTAAAACTTTTTTGGGCCTTCTCCTTAAAGTGGAACTGACCTTAAAATTTGATACTGAAAATCTCTGATGTGTTGCTTAATACTGTTTAAATAAATAAAAATATATGTTTGCTGTAATATACCTGTCAGATGTCCTTATTTCTGTTACTGCATTCTAGTGCAGTGTGTGCAGCCATACATTGGTTGGCAAGTTTACAGTGCCATCCAGCTGATTTCTACTTCCTTCAGCCACCCTTTCCTCAAGCAGCTCCTTTCTCCAATCACTGTGCAGTATGCAAATTAGCCTGTGGTAGTGTACAGTTACAGTGATGTCATCTGGCTGCGCCTGTGTATGTGAAGTCTGCCCAGCCTGTCGTTTCTCAATGGCAGAGTTTATTTATTTTTTGATGAGATGATACTAATAGCTAAACAGCTAGGTACACACCATATAATTTTCTAGCAGATTTACCTGCCAGATCGATTATTTACAACAGGTCCAAATTTTGATTGATTTTTCAATCTCTTTTTTTTCAGTCGTTTTTCGATCGATTTTTGTTCAGTTCTATGAAAATTGATTAAAAAAAGTTGAAAAAAAAAAAAAAAAGGAGAATCAATCGATCTAAATTCAATTCAAAAATCAATCTTCAGATCAGACATGTTGGAAATAATTGATCTGGCAGGTAAATCTGCCAATGCTCCAGTCCCCCTGCCGGTTACTTCTGGAATTTGCGACTTTAAAGCCACAAAACCACTGCGCCTTTTCTTCATTCCCGCTGACGGCTCAGGGTTCGTACTGCGCTGGACATATGCTCATGTTACGCCAGCGGGAGTGAAGAGAAGGGTGCACAGACGCAGTGGAACATTTCGGAAGTGAACCCCCGTAAGAGACCGGAGCATCGGTAAGTGGCTGCGTGGGCACAGGACGTCTGCGGGGGACCATTAGAAGCCCCGGGTAAGTTCATCTCTTTTTTCCCCTTCGCTACGTACAGTACTCCTTTAGGCCTCTTGCACACTGCATGCGTTTCCGATTCCGATTTATAATCTGTTTTTACATCCGATTCCGATTTTTAATCTTTACAGCACACTGCATTTTGTGATCCGTTTTTCTGTTGAATGTATTCAGGGAAAATCAAAATTGAAAATCAGAATCGGAAACGGAAATCGGAAAACTGATTTGCAGTGTGCAGGGAGCCTTAAACAGTTAAGAGAAGGGGGTTCAGGTCTGTCAGGGAAAAGGGGCGTGGGGGAGGAGGGTATAGCAGGACAACCAACCCAGAGGGAGCGTGGAGGTCTACTGCTCATGCTCGCTATAGGGGTAATGGTGTTACACTGTATGTGTTGAATGTTTCCCTTATGAAAAACTGCATCCCCCTTCACATACACTATATACATACACACACATGTTCTATATACATACACTCATGCTCTCTATATACACATGCAGATCACATCACACACACTATATACATACACACATGTTCTATGTACATACATACATACATGCTCTGTATACATATGTACATGCATATTCTATATACATACATACACACATGCTCTATATATATATACACACACAGATCACATCACAAACACACTATATACATACACACATGCTTTGTATACACACATAGATCACAGACACACACACCACACAAATGCCATACATATACACACACTGCAACCATACAAACACAGTCAGCACCTCTCCTATAGAAGTAGCATCTTCTGTCACAGCTGCAGCTCCAAGTATCTGTCCCTGTCTCTCCTCTCTGACCGTCTTGGGGAGAAGGAGGGGGGATTGGACATTCCTCTCCACAGTGAAGTGTTTAGCTTATCAGCTCCACAGTCGGGGAAGGCAGGGAGCTCTGTGCATCTCTCAGGAGGGAGGGGTAGAACAAGATGTAGCCTCATCTAAGTTAGTAAAAGTCTTACTGTAACAGACCTGGCATCTCCCCCTCGGCTCTCGTGGAACAGTCCACTTTACCGGGCAGCTACATTGCCATAAAAACATTTTACAGGCAGAGGCTTTTCAAATAATTTTCCTTGTGTGCCTCTGAGATACTGGCCTGGTGGCAATCTTAGCCGGGAGGTCTCTCCTGTTCTCTCAGATGTGCAGGTCTGTCTCCACTCCTCTGCTAGTTTCTCAATCCTCAGTCCACTCTCTGGTCATCTTTCTCTGCTACATCCACTGTCTACTCTGCAGCCCTGCTATCCCTTATTCTTCCCTCCACGGAGATCTTCCCTTCACTCTTCTGCTCCCCTTTCTCCCCCCTCCGCTGTCTGCTCGCTCTAGCCTTCATATTCCTACTGTTAGCATTATTCATGTGTCTCAGTGGCGCCACCTGATGACGCAGAATGTAAACAACATGCCCACAGGAACTCTCGCGAGCAGTAGGCAGACATACAAGTTCTTCCACTGATCTCTGGGAGCTTGCCGGACAGTGCCACGGCAGGCAACGTCACAGATGGGACAGGCTTAATAAATTATTTATGTTATACATTTTATTTACATTTTTTTAATTACATGTTCTCTTTTTGTCTATCATTTTTAAATAGGATTCTTTTGGTCTGTTTAGCTATTTAGAGTTCAGTTCCTCTTTAAAAAGGGTCTAGTAAAAAAAAAAAATGTATTGCGGTCTTATTGGTCTATGCACCCAATATATCACATGCCCATGTTCTCTGCTGTCATGTCCAGGACACGATTTGAGATGATCCTGTACTTCCTGCACTTTAATGACAACACAACCTGTCATAAAAGTGACCACCCTGCTTATGACCGGCTCCACAAAATTCGGCCCCTCATAGACCACCTGTCATCAAAATTTGCAGATGCTTATACCCTTGACCAGAACATCTGTGTAGACAAGTCACTCGTACATTTTACCGGGCACCTTGGCATCAAACAGTACATCCCAAGCAAGCGTGCCCGGTATAGGGTGAAACTGTATAAGCTCTGTGAAAGGGCCACAGGCTATACTTATGGTTTTAGGGTCTATGAGGGAAAAGACTCAAAATTGGAGCCGGACGAATGCCCTGACTACCTGGGGAGCAGTGGCAAGATTGCGTGGGACTTGGTGTCACCTTTGTTCCAGAAGGGGTACCATCTTTATGTGGACAACTTTTACACAAGTGTGGCGCTCGATCAGCATTTAAAGATAGAAGGAATCCGCTGCTGTGGCACAGCTCGGCCTAGACGCCAGTGCTTCCCCCAACGGCTCGTTAGTACCTGGCTAGTACCCGGCTTGCACTGGGGGAGGGGGGAGAGGGCTGCCTGTCGTTGGTACAATGACCTGCTCGTAGTGAAATGGAAGGACAAAAGGGACGTTTACCTTCTGTCCACCATTCACACAGACAACAGTGCAAATTCAACTGGCAACTGAGGTCATTGAAAAACCCCTCGCCGTCCACGAGTATAATGCCAACATGGGAGCGGTGGACTTCAATGACCAGATGTTAGGGCCCTATTTAGTTTAGTGTCTTTATCTAATTCAATTGGCTATTTACAACAGCTTTGTTCTCTACAGTAAGGCTGGCAGAATAGGATCTTTCCTTAAATTCCAGGAAGAGATCGTTATGGAACTCCTGTATCCAGGAGGTGCCGTGGCCCAACCCCAAAATGTAGTTAGCCGGCTACATGAAAGGCAGTACGCCTTTCCCAGAGTACCCCAAATCAACGCATGCCAAGAAAACGTTGTCGTGTCTGCAGCAGGGCTGGAATAAGGCGTGACACCACTGGTTACTGTCCCACCTGTCCTGACCAGTGTGGCCTATGCCTAGGGGAGTGTTTCCAGAGGTATCATGAGCAGATACACTTTTAGAGAGTATGGAACTCCAGACATAGCAGTAGGCACACAAGGGTCTCTGTGCTATTTCACACTGGCGTGATGCATTAGGGAAAATTGCCTAGCGAAAGTCACACTTTGCGGTCCCCCCTTACGCCGGAAGTACTTGACTTAACGCTAGTGCATGCCTACGTTACTGCATGGTTTCTGCAGCAATTTGGGTCGGCCCGGAAGTCATGTTAGTCTACAGCGACGCAGTTACTTACTCGGCCGAATGCAATTACTAAGTCAAATGCTACCCTTGCGGTATTCCCTGAAGGTCTGTTTTGGGCGATGCGGTGGACGCGACCCACCGGATACGCAAATATGCAGTGTGAACCCAGACATCAGGTTTCCAGAGACCTCTCCTTTCACTTAGGACAAAGTGCATAATGTACTTCGCCACATCTCTGTGCGATTTGCACATTGTACATTGTCCCATGGGGGAGGAGAGGTTTGTCCTCAGAAAGGTAGGAAAATAAAAAAAAAATAAAAAAACAGATAAGCAAAAAAGTTAATATTTGGTTCCCAATGTAAATGTTTGGGTTAAAAATGTTGAATAAAGTTGATAAAAGTTGATGTTAATGTTAATAAAGTTATTGCTTTGTTGCTTGCTTTTTTTTGTTTTCTTCTCTCTTTTTTCCATCCGTTACCCTTCCAGGTGGACCGACCGACCAACCAGCTGCAGCACTGATGGTGCATCCTGACAGAAGCATTTCACAACTGTCAGGTTACACAAAGTTGGTGTGCCAGCGCTGCAGGACGAGATTTCTCCTCCGCAGTAAAAAAAAGATATGTTTGCCAAGGCATATGAGCTGACGGGCGGTGTTGGAGTTCATATGCTTTGGCAAGCACTTTGTATCAAAAAAGAACTCTGGCAATGATTTATTCATCCACATCGATCGATGTGAATGGAGAAATCGGGTTTGTCAGGGCATACGAGCTGAGTGTGCTTGGACGTTTTTGGGTGGCAGCTCCTATGTCCTGGCAGACGCCTTCCCCTCTCTTTTTTCACATTTTTTGGCAGATTTTTTCATCCACATTGATTGTCGTTCATTTTTCCTTTCAGCCCAGAGTGCACTACCCGTATGCCCAATATAAGGAGTATAGCAGAAACTCCTAATACTGGCCATACGTGTAATGACTGTGGAGACCCTAAAATGCCAGGACAGAACCCACGAATGACGCCATTTTGGAAAGAATACACCCCAAAGTATTCTGTGAGGTGCATGGTGAGTTCATGGATGATTTTTTTTTGTCACAAGTTAACAGAAATTATTGGGGGTTTTTTCACAAAGTGTCATTTTCCGCTAACTTATAACAAAAAATAAAATTTTCTATGAACTCACCATGCCCCTCGTGGAATACCTTGGGGTGTATTCTTTCCAAAATGGGCAGGCTTGCTCAAATCCGGTCCGGGAGACATCCGGATAGATGCTATCCGGATATCTCCCAGTAAAGCTGTGCGGGGGAGGCAATCTTACCTGTATGACGTCTTCTTCGGTCAGTCCCTGGTGCCTCCCACTATGTGCTCCAAGCACCACGTGCGCCGGTCACGTAACTACAATCGTGGGAGGCGCCAGGGACGGACCGAAGAAGTCGTCATACAGGTTAGATTGACCCCCCCCCCCGCACAGTTTTATTGGGAGATATCCGGATATCTACTATCCGGATGTCTCCCGGACCGGATTTGAGCAAGCCTGAAAATGGGGTCATTTGTGGAGTTTGTTAACTGTCCTGGCATGTGGGGGGGTGCTAAATTGTGAGCACTCCGGTAAAGCCTAAAGGTACTCATTGGACTTTGGGCCCCTTTGCGCAACTAGGATGCAAAAAAAGTGTCACACGTGGTATCGGCGTGCTCAGGAGAAGTAGTATAATGTGTTTTGGGGTGTATTTTTACACATACCCATGCTGGGTGGGAGAAAGATCTCTGTAAATGACACTTTATTGATTTTTTTTTTTTTTTTTTACAAACAATTGTCCATTTACAGAGATATTTCCCACACTTCGTGCACCATAGTTTGTAAACGCTATAACTTTTACCCAAACTAAAAAAATCCAATTAGTGTATTTATTGATCAAAGGCATGTAGCACAATACATTTAGACACAAATTTATATAGAAATTTTACTTTATTTGAAAAATGTCACCATAGAAAGATAATAAAGATAATAAAAATTAAAAATCACAGCAGCAATCAAAAGGCACCAAAAGAAAGCTGTATTAGTGACAAGAAAAGGAGGCAAAATTAATTTAGATAGTAGGTTGTATGACCGAGCAATAAACCGTTAAAGCTGCAGTGGAATCGAAAAAACAAATGTCTGGTATTTAAAGTGAACCTCCAGACTAAAAATCTACTCAGTAGAACTGAAAAGGCTTGGTGTTTCTTTAACAGTTTCACAGCATCAGAACTTTGTTTTTCTTACCAAAGCATCATTTTTAGCTGCATTTTAGCTAAGCTCCACCCATCAAAGAAAACTGCCCGGGCTTTTTTTCCCTGATGCTGTGCAAAGCATGATGGGATTTCCAATGTTGTTATTCACGTTGCCTAGCAACTGGGAGGGGTGATCAGCACACCGGACAGTTGGAACTGTGTCTCATGCTTCCTGTCACCTCCTTTCAGCCAAAAAGATGGCTGTCCTCATGAAATCAAATATTTGCCTGTTCTTTTAAAACAGGGTGGGTAAGAGATTATATTACCTATCTATTTAATTAACATAACTAGTGTAACTTAATGACAGTATGTTTGTTTAGGCTGAAGTTCCTCTTTAAGGGGTTTTAAGGCTGCAGTCCTTAAGTTGTTAACACTACCACCTCTCCAGTGTGGTGCCATATTTTTCAACTTCAAAATCTTTAACCACTTTACCCCCGCCCGTACGAATTTCCCCGTCCCTTTTTCCATCCTTTAACCCCCAGGGACGGAGAAATCCCGTACTTTCCGCGCTCCCGCCGCTGCCCGCGCTCCCTAGCGCACACTCCCGCGGGTAAACACCCCGCCCGCCCGGAGATCAATGAACGGGAAAATCCATTCCCGTTCGTTGATCTAAGCCCCGCAATGATCCGCTGCTTCTCCGCTAAGCAGCGCGATCATTGTGAAAAAAAAAAACCCCGTTCCCAGCCTCCTAGTACTTCCTCCAAGCGTCCGGAAGGAAGCTTGGAGGTCGCATTAAACAAAAAGTTATTGTTGCCATCTTGTGGTCAAATAGTAAAACTACACCCTAAAGCATTTTTCACATACAAATACATTACTTGTACACAAAAAATTAACTCATTACCTCCCACACTCCCCATTTTTTTTTTTTGTAATTAAGAAAAAATTAAAAAATTTACAATTAAAAAAAATACATAAATAGTTACCTTAGGGACTTTTTAAATATTTATGTCAGGAGGGTACAACACTGTTACTTTATAAACTATGGGCTTGCAATTAGGGATGGACGCAAAACTGAAAAAAAAATGCACCTTTATTTCCAAATCAAATATTGGCGCCAAACATTGTGATAGGGACATAATTTAAACGGTTTTATAACCGGGACAAATGGGCAAATACATTTCATGGGTTTTAATTACAGTAGCATGCATTATTTAAAAACTATAATGGCCGAAACTGAAAAATAATATTTTTTTCCCCACATTTTTCCTATTTTCCCATTAAAACATATTTATAACAAAATAATTCTTGGCATAATGTCCCTAAAGAAAGCCTAATTGGTGGCGGAAAAAACAAGATATAGTTCATTTAATTGTGATAAGTAATGATAAAGTTATAAACTAATGAATGGAAGGAGCGCAGAAAGGTGAAAATTGCTCTGGTGCTCAAGGGGTAAAACCCAACAGTGGTGAAGTGGTTAATATCATTGTGGTTTCCTCATGCTGTTTTGCAAAATGTTCCGATAAGTCACCCCATTTTTATTAGTTGCAATATGTTCAGAGGAACAGAGTACCTAGCAAGCTCATGGTGAACCAGAACTCCTAGGAGTGTGTAAGGGGCTACAATGGACCTAAAAGCCCTCTTACTAAAATGCTATGGAAAACAAAACAGAACAGAAAGAATTCGCGATAATTCAGCTTAGAGTGAGTTCTGAGATGTCTCCCAGTGCATCACTGCTGAAACATGCAAATTATCCATTGTCGTCCCCTTGCGTAATAGCAGTATCTGGCTCCATAAGGTCCAGAGACTGCTGGTACCACAAAGCGGCACTTTCCAACAAATTGCCGCACATACCTGTCACTCTTCCCAGTCACACTGCTCTCCCATCGCCCCAGGCCCCTCTCTCTGTCTTTGCCATGACGTGATTGGCGCCTGACCCTGTCCATCAATGTAAGCCAATGGGATTGGCTCACAGTGAGCACAGGGTCAGGAGCCTATGAAGTAGGCTGACGGCACGGCGATTGAGTTGCAGTAGGGGCAGGGTCGAGCAATTGGCTGGACTGCGCGGCTACAATGTTGAAATCTATGTCCTGTCACAGCCGAGTAGCCACCAACAGGACTTAGATTTCAAGCGTGGTCCAGAAGCAGTTAATGTTCTGCCTGTGTGGCCCACAAATTATAGGCCACACGGACAATCACATAAACAATGTTGGTGGACCGACAGGTGATCATTTATTTAATATCAAATGCCTGTCCATTGCAAGGAGAACATTTATTGACCCCGCAGCATCTATATTCACAAGTTTTGCAGCTCCTATGTCGTTTACATAGGAAGAAACCTTCCAATCCAGGAACATGGTGGGACCTCCTCATTTTTTCCTCAAAACAACTTTTCAATGATTTGGCAGTACATGAATGTTTCCTATAAATGATCTGTGGTTTAGCTGGAGTTTCCCCAAAATAGGATCTTTAAAGGACTTGAATTCAGGGTGGGATTTAGCACTTATGCAGTAGTGATCACTTTGCTTTGTGTTTTCCTGTATCAAGTCTCTGTTTTATGTACTTTAGGGATGCCTAGTTCTTTGGGAATGAATAGTTCTCTATAACGCTTGCCTATGTGCTCATGAGGTTGTGCCTATTTTGATAATGTACGACAATTAACATTCATGTTTTTGATGTGTGTATTTATTAAGATTTTGTAATCGATTTTAGATGTTTATATCTACATGTATATGGGTGGAGGGATCTTTTTACTTCAGCTGTGGGTGACCCCATGTGAGGGTCCCTTTACCACCCCAACCTTCCTGTTCAGGAGGGTATATATGTTTGATGTCTTGGTGTTTTACTGTTAGCTATGATTAAGGACCATTCTGGTCCGAAACATGTCAGCTTTCATGTGATGCTGGATATGTCCTGAATAAACTTGAATCAGT
This sequence comes from Hyperolius riggenbachi, assembly GCF_040937935.1. Lineage (NCBI taxonomy): Eukaryota > Metazoa > Chordata > Amphibia > Anura > Hyperoliidae > Hyperolius > Hyperolius riggenbachi. Next base: position 65,916 of record NW_027152530.1, read on the forward strand.
TTGGACAAGTGCAGAATCCCTTGGTTTGTCTTCAGTCTACCAGTTGGAATCCAGTTCAAGGTTCCTGCACTGTCATTCACTGGGAGTGGGCAGAGGCGGCCTTAGAGTATGCGGGGCCTGGGGCGAGTGTCACATGCGGGGCCTAGAGCCATAAGTGCTAGTATAGTGCCCAGTATAGAGCCCAGTATAGAGCTAGTATAGTGCCCGGTATAGAGCTAGTATAGTGCCCGGTATAGAGCTAGTATAGTGCCCAGTATATAGCTAGTATAGTGCCCAGTATATAGCTAGTATAGTGTATAGTATATAGCTAGCATAGTGCCCAGTATATAGCTAGCATAGTGCCCAGTATATAGCTAGCATATTGTCCAGTATATAGCTAGCATAGTGTCCAGTATATAGCTAGCATAGTGCCCAGTATATAGCTAGCATAGTGTCCAGTATATAGCTAGCATAGTGTCCAGTATATAGCTAGTATAGTGCTAGCTAGTGTCCAGTATATAGCTAGCATAGTGTCCAGTATATAGCTAGTATAGTGCTAGCTAGTGTCCAGTATATAGCTAGCATAGTGTCCAGTATATAGGGAGTATAGCGCCCAGTATATAGCGAGTATAGTGCCCAGTATATAGCTAGCATAGTGCCCAGTATATAGCTAGCATAGTGCCCAGTATATAGCTAGCATAGTGCCCAGTATATAGCTAGTATAGTGCCCAGTATATAGCTAGCATAGTGCCCAATATATAGCTAGCATAGTGTCCAGTATATAGCTAGCATAGTGTCCAGTATATAGCTAGTATAGTGCTAGCTAGTGTCCAGTATATAGCTAGCATAGTGTCCAGTATATAGCTAGTATAGTGTCCAGTATATAGCTAGCATAGTGTCCAGTATATAGCTAGCATAGTGTCCAGTATATAGCTAGTATAGTGCCCAGTATATAGCTAGCATAGTGTCCAGTATATAGCTAGCATAGTGTCCAGTATATAGCTAGCATAGTGCCCAGTATATAGCTAGCATAGTGTCCAGTATATAGCTAGCATAGTGCCCAGTATATAGCTAGCATAGTGTCCAGTATATAGCTAGCATAGTGTCCAGTATATAGCTAGTATAGTGCCCAGTATATAGCTAGCATAGTGTCCAGTATATAGCTAGCATAGTGCCCAGTATGTAGCTAGCATAGTGCCCAGTATATAGCTAGCATAGTGTCCAGTATATATAGCTAGCATAGTGCCCAGTATATAGCTAGCATAGTGTCCAGTATATAGCTAGCATAGTGTCCAGTATATAGCTAGTATAGTGCCCAGTATATAGCTAGCATAGTGTCCAGTATATAGCTAGCATAGTGCCCAGTATGTAGCTAGCATAGTGCCCAGTATATAGCTAGCATAGGGTCCAGTATATAGCTAGCATAGTGTCCAGTATATAGCTAGCATAGTGTCCAGTATATAGCTAGCATAGTGTCCAGTATATAGCTAGCATAGTGTCCAGTATATAGCAAGTATAGTGCACAGTATATAGCTAGTATTATGCCCAGTATATAGATAGCATAGTGCCCAGTATATAGCGAGTATAGTGCCCAGTATATAGCGAG
>NW_027152530.1:72500-81633 GCF_040937935.1 Hyperolius riggenbachi
TTTACCAACCCCCAAAGAGCGAGGAAGGGTATAGGAGAGGCCGTCCTGGAGGACTCCCAGAAATCCCAAAGGGACGGCCGCTAGATGGAGAGACCACAGAGAACTAGTAAATTTATTTACTCACTTTCGGGGGGGGGGGGGGGGACAACGGCTTGTAGCACCTTCTTTCCAAAGGAAACATCTTGATTTGAAAGGAGATCAATCCGGTAGTGCTTGACTAATGTAGATGCGCTTGACCACGTTGCCATTCTACACATTTGTTCAATTGATGCCCCCGCCCTTTCTGCCCATGACGTAGAAAGGGACCTAGTGGAATGTGCTCTCACTTCTAAAGTTAACTCCCTATCAGCTGAGTGATAACCTTCGAGTAATAACCTGCCTTATCCACCTTGACGCGGTGCCTTTGGTCACCGGAGAACCTTTTATTTGTCCGATAAACAAAATAAGTAAATTATTTGACTTTCTCCAGTCTCTGCTTCTTTGCAAGTAAATCAAAATAGCTCTCCTAATGTCAAGTAAATGGAAAGCTACAGTTATGTCCTGGCTTCTATGAAAACTTGTATTAACTTTGGGAGTATAAGTCGGTTCCGGTCTGAAAATAATTTTGTCTGGAAGAATGGTCATATACGGGTCCTTTATAGAAAGAGACTGCAGGTCTCCTATCCTTCTAGCAGCAGTGATGGCTAGCAGGAAAGCTACCTTCCAAGTCAGGAATGTAATCGATACCTTGTCGAGAGGTTCAAAGGGTTCCTTAGAAAGTTCCTGAAGAACTAGTGACAGATCCCGGGGAGGAAAGGTCTTTTTCAGTACTGGCCTAGCCCTGGGTACAACAATAAATGAATGCTTTCATGTACGGTTCTTTGGCAAGATGTCGGTCTAGGAAAAACGATAAGGCTGCCACCTGAACTTTGATGGTGCTGACCGCTAATTGCATGTCTATACCATGCTGCAAACAATCCAGTATCACTGGCAATGAATTATTCTTGTTAGGAACTCCCTTTCTAACCTTCCACCCAGAAAATGTTTTCCAAACCTTTCTGTAAATTTTATTTGTAACCTCTTTACTGCTTGTCAGTCACACCGAAGTCACCATCAGCGACCTCATACCATACGCTTTCTTCCTGTAGCGTGCGCTGCACAGAGTGGTGGATCAGGCCGTAAATCAGCATGACCATGTGGTCGCCATCACCACAAGAAGGAGCTTTGTCATCACTTGCTGTACCATCGGCAAAGCAGAGAGAGGAGTCTGAAGAAGAGGAATAAAAGAAGGATGGTGGCTTTGTGGAGGTGGAAGACCAACCAGAGCAAGTGTCCCTAGAGGCTTGTCACCTTTCGGGGACCCTTGGTATTGTATGTGACTGGGGGAGGAGGAGAAGACCATGGATAACAGTGAGGACGAGTAATGGGAGATGGCTACTTTGGCATCTAACCTTGTCCAAATGGGATCTTTCATGCTGTTCTGCCTGCTGAAGGACCCCTGTATTAAAAATAAAAAAGGCTAAAGGGGAAGGACCTGTACTGGGTGGCAATGCAACTAGACCCTCGGTATAAGCACAAAGTGGCAGAAATGTTACCAAATTACCAGAAGTCAGAAAGGATGCAACAGTTGCAAAACAGCCTGCAAAGTATGGTGTACGCTGTGTCCACCCACAGGTAGCGGACTACTTGGTGTTAACTGATCTTATCTGAGAAGTGATGAACCCCTGGACTACTGGGTGTGCAGGCTTGACCAGTGGCTAGAGGTGTCACAATTTGCCATCAAATTTTTGACTTGCTCGCCTCATACGCCCTGTCAGAAAGGACCTTCTGCGCAGTAGGAGGGATTGTCACTGACAAGAGAAGTCAAAGTGTTGATTACCTGCCCTTTATTAAAGTGGACCTGGACTCAGAACATATGCTCTAAAAGATGCAGAACAGCAAAATAACCTTTAAAGGGATATTGTAGGGGGGTCGGGGGAAAATGAGTTGAAGTTACCCGGGGCTTCTAATGGTCCCCTGCAGGCATCCTGAGCCCGTGCAGCCACTCACCGATGCTCCGCCTCCGGTTCACTTCTGGAATTTCAGACTTTAAAGTTTGAAAATCACTGCACCTGCGTTACCGTGTCCTTGCTTTCCCTGATGTCACCAGGAGAGCACGGCGCAGGCACAGACCATACTGGGCCTGCGCAGTACGCTCCTGGAGCCATCAGCGGGAGTGAGGACACGGCAACGCAGGCGCAGTGGTTTTCAGACTTTTAAGTCTGAAATTCCAGAAGTGAACCAGAGGCGGGCCGGAGCATTGGGGAGTGGCTGCGCGGGCACAGGATGTCTGCAGGGGACCATTAGAAGCCCTGGGTAACTTCAACTCATTTTCCCCTGACCCCCCTACAGTGTCCTTTTAAACAGACATATTAACAGCCTGTGCTTTTAAATGAACTTATCTGCCATCGGCAGTCATGTGACACAGGGGATAGATCAGATTACAACCTCTGATTAGATACAAATGAGGGGAAAATGAACAGGCTAAACTCTTTAAATACATACTGGGTGCATTTCTCTATGTATTCCTTCTGTCCTGTGCAAGAGTTCAGGTCCACTTGAAGATGAATGAGGCATGGCTGCCGGAGGGTTACCGCACGCCAGAAGACTTGTGACTTAGTCCCCACACCACAGTCTTTCATCTCTGCATGTCGCATGTACCCACACAACTGTTCTCCGCCATCACCAACTAGGGTCCAAACCTTTTTTTTGTAGTTGGAAACATTGTATACAGGTGAATCCTGAATTTGTCAGGCTGCTGTTACAAAACCTAATTTTCAAACATTAGTACATGCCAAATTTTTCTGGCCTCTGGTGCTACACAGTGGCTTAAAAAAAAAATTTCCCTTCAATCCCCCTTCGTGATTGCTACTTTGTCATGGTGAAGGTACGTGCAGCCGCCGCACCGCATATACGGATTAATCTGAATACTCTTTGGATAATTAATACATAATATATAATAATTAATAATAATATATAATAATTATAAATAATTATAAATACCCCTGGCAAATTTTGACTTAAAGTTACTTTTATTCAACTAGCAAGTAATTTTTGATGGGAAATGACATAGGTATCTCCCAAAAGATAATAAGACGATGTGCAAGAGGCATTATTGTTGAAAAAAAAAAAAATTCTCAGCTTTTATTTACATTTGAGCAAAAAGTGTCCAGTCCAAAGTTATTCATACCCTTCACAAATTGTCAGTGTCTGTGGGAAAATCCAAAGTCTTATATCATTCCAAATATTCCAAGCTGTTTTAAAGCATCCTAATTACCCTGATTAATTGGGAACGACTGTTTTAAAGGGAACCTAAACTGAGAGGGATATGGATGTTTCCTTTTAAACAATACCAGTTGCCTGGCAGTTTCGCTGAGCTCTTTGGTTGTAGTAGTGACTGAATCAAACACCTTAAACAAGCATGCAGCTAATCCAGTCTGACTTCAAGTCAGATCACCTGATCTGCATGGTTGTTGAGGGGCTGTGGCTGAAAGCATTGACACAGGATCAGCAGGAGAGTCAGGCAACTGGTATTTTAAAAAGGAAGAATCCATATCCTCAGTTTAGGTTCCCTTTAATCAACTCAACGGATGGAAAAGAAAAACAGCAGCTCTCTGCAGTTGGTTTGTGGACAGTCATGGCTAAGAAAAAGGAGCTCAGTGAGGACCTGTGGCTGCGCATTGTGGCTGCTCACAAGTCAGCAAAGGGCTAAAATGCCATTTCTAAATGTTTTCACATTCAGTGGCTACAGCACAAAGTATTATTAAAAAATACAAGATGTTCCGCACTGTGGAAAATCTCAGAGGGCGTGGTCGGAAGCCAAAAGTGACACCTCTGCTGGCCAGGAGGATAGTGAGAGAGGTGAAAAAGAATCCAAACATCACCACCAATTTGGGCTCTGCTGGTGGCAATGTCTCAAGGCAGAAGATTCAACTGACACTGCACACTGCTGGGTTCCATTGATGAAGACCAAGTAGGATGACACTTCTCCAGATAAGGCACACAAAAGCTTGCTTGGCCTTTGCAAATGCTCACCTGGACAAAGAATAAGACTTCTGGTCTTCTGTGTTATGGTCAGATGAAACAAAAATTGAATTTTTTTGTCACAATGATGTTTCCTTCATTTGGAGCAAAAAAGGAGAAGCCTTCAACCGAAAGAACACCATCCCCGCTGTCAAACATGGTGGTGAGAACCCAATGCTTTGGGACAGTGATCTGCAAACTTGGCTCTCCAGCTGTTAAGGAACAAGTCCCACAATGCCTTTGCCTTTATGAATCATAACTGTGGCTGTCAGACTTCTGAAATGCATTGTGGGACTTGTAGTTCCTTAACAGCTGGAGAGCCAAGTTTGCAGATCACTGCTTTGGGGTGTTTTTCAGCCAATGGACCAGAGAACCTAATCACAGTAAACTACACCATGAAAAAAAAAAAAAAGCAATACATGAGGATTCTCAACAACAGCAGGCAGGCTGCAAAGAAACTTACCCTTGGGCACCAGTGGACATTTTAGCATGACAATGACCCAAGAAACAAGCAAAAGCAAAAGTGGTGAAGAAATGGTTAGCAGACAACATCATTTAAGTTTGGAGTGGCCCAGCCAGAGGTCTGACTTGAATCCAATTGAAAATCTGTGGAGGGAGCTAAAGATCAGGGACATGGCAAAAAGACCCTCCAACCTGAAAGATTTGGAGCTCATTGCTAAAGATGAATGGGCAAAAATACCTGTGGAGACATGCAAAAAGCTGGTCTGCAATTATAGGAGGTGTTTCATTGCTGTAAAAGCCAATAAAGGCATTTCTATTGATTATTGAGAAGGGTATGAATAATGTTGTACTGGACACTTTTTGCTCAAATATAAATAAAAGCTGAGAAATGTTGTTTTCCTCAATAATGCCTCTTATTCAACAGCTTATCTTTTGGGAGATACCAATGTCATTTCCTGTCAAAAAAATTACTTGCTGGTTGAATAAAAGTAACTAAGTCAAAATTTGCCAAATGTATGAATAATTATGGGCAGCACTATATAAAGCACCCTGTGATATCATCTCATGCACAGAGGCGTTTGGTGTCTTTCAGGCCTGAATTTGGTAAGTCCCCATTTTATGCATTAATTTACTTTACATTAGTTGTGCAGAAGTACAGAGGCGCCCAAAGGTTAAAAATATGTTCCTTTTTTTTAAAAGATTATTATGAAAATATTTTTAAAAAGGGGTGGTGATGGATGAAACACCTCCCCAGTGACGACAGATCGCACTGATTCGCATAAAAAAAACCAGCTTTATTCTTACTCCACAACAATGTTACTTTACATGTTTGCCTGACATCTGTCTTTTGTAACCCTCTCCAACTTAACTGCCCTGTATTCTGCCTCCCTAATCATTATAGTTCAAATCCATGATTTAGTCTTATCTACCTGCCCCATGTCACCCCTATGCATCATCCTTAACCACTTCAGCACCACAGGGTTTTTTGCTTAAAAACCAGAGCAATTTTCACATTTCAGCGCTCCTCCCATTCATTCACCAATAACTTTATTGCTACTCATCAGATGTAAATGATCTATATCTTGTTTTTTTTGCCACAAATTATGCTTTGTGAGGGAGATATTTGCTTTTAGTAATTATGCTATTATCTGTGCATTTTAAAGGGAAAAATGAGAAAAAAAAAGAAAAAATACACTATTTCTCCATTTCCATGCACTATAGTTTTCAAATAAACAATGTTACCATAGGTAAAACCCACACATTGTATTTGCTAATTTGTCCTGGTTATCTCAACATTTAAATAATGTTCCTAGTACAATGTATGGCGATGATATATTCGTTTCTGGTTTGTGTTTTTTGTTTTTTCATTGTACTCTATCAGTAATTAAAAGCCCTTATCTTCATGATTAACAGTAATACACTCATGGCATACATATTTTAAAAGCTAAGTCCCTAGGGTAACTGTGTATTCTCTTTACAATGCTGTCACTTTTGTTTTTTTTTACAAGTATTTATTTAGAGTACATGTAAATAACAGTTTTATTGCTTTTCATTCAGTTTTCCGGTAAAAAAAAATCACATGACTTATCCCTCAGTTGTCAAACACCACAAAATCTATTCTCTCACTTGTCACGGTTAAAATGATACCCTATATACATAATCAGATAGCTTATTGGGCATACATCACACTGTTTACCACAAGTATGCCTATCTACTCCCCTGAGCTTCAAGTAAAGTTTTGTGGGGAGCAGATAAGCGTAGCAAGGGAGGTAAAGTGGTTAATAGCCTACAACTGACAAAAAAATTCTTCCCTTCTCCCCCATACTTTTACCACTACACACATGGTTTCTCCTAACCTATAGCTTCATGTCACACAGTCCTGTGCCCTCTTCCTAGCCATTCCCATTACCACACTATATCTGATTCTCTGAATGAATTAATGTATGTATGTATGTATGTATGTATGTATGTATGTATGTATGTACGTATGTATGTGTGTATTACCATGTCCTACAGCTATGCAAGTCTTACTTTGACATCTGTCTCTGAACCCTGTTTTTAACTTTTTACATTTTTTTTTTTTTAAGGTTTAAATTTTGTTTGTAAAAATGTATATGCCATAACAGTCTCTGCTGCAGACATTCATACACTGCCATGGTGCACCTTGCTGAAATTCAGAGCCGAAACAGGCCAGTGAGGCGCTTCATTTGCGACAGCTGCAATTGCATGCTCATCATGATGTTTAACCACTTGAGGACCACAGTCTTTCTACCTCTTAAAGGGAAGGTTCAGGGAGGGGATTAAAAAAATAAAAATAAATTTCCACTTACCTGGGGCTTCCTCCAGCCCGTGGCAGGCAGGAGGTGCCCTCTCCGCCGCTCCGCAGGCTCCCGGTGGTCTCCGGTGCCCGACCCGACCTGGCCAGGCCGGCTGCCAGGTCGGGCTCTTCTGCGCTCCATTTCCTGGCACTTCTGCGTCCCACGCCAGCGCGCTGACGTCATCGGACGTCCGCCGGGCTGTACTGCGCAGGCGCACTTCAGGAGGATACCTAAAAAGAAAAGGACCTGAGGTCGGATGGAGGACCGACGTGGAGCTACCTTGTGGTGGATGACATCCAGGGTAGAAGTGGAGTCACGTAACTATATTTTTGGTTATTTGTGTTTTTTTTTCTTTTTTCTGGAGGTTTTTTTTTTTCTCTTTTTGCAAAGACATTGCAACTCACGAAGAAACCTAGGAGCAGCCCAGCTCCAGCTTTGGAACTTCGGCCAAAAAGAGGGGGTGTTAGGGAGGGGGGGGAGGGAAACTTTGGGAGGGTTCTGTCATCTCGAGAAGGAGAGTAATAATACTTTATATATGTTATGTATACTGCCAGCTAACCTGACCCATGGATCACCAGTTCCATGACACTAAAAATAACATCTTGGAACGTTAAAGGGCTGCGATCCCCAGGGAAACGATCAATGGTACTTAGACATCTCAAAAAGATAAAATCAGACATAGCACTACTCCAGGAATGTCATTTGACTCGGGATCACTTCAAATTTATGAAAAAATCATGGGTGGGTCAAGTCTTTGGCACTTCAGCCCAGGGACGTAAAGCCGGAGTGCTAATTCTCATACATAAGGCACTACAAGGCCAGGTTCTAGCACACAAAAGTGATGACAAGGGACGGTGGATGTGGCTCAGGTTACGCTTGGCAGGGGAGGAATTGATCATCTTTAACCTTCCTGGCGGTAAGCCCGAACTGAGTTCGGGCTATGCCGCCGGAAGGCACCGCTCAGGCCCCGCTGGGCCGATTTGCATAAATTTTTTTTTTGCTGCACGCAGCTAGCACTTTGCTAGCTGCGTGCAGTGCCCGATCGCCGCCGCTACCCGCCGATCCGCCGCTATCCGTCGCGCCGCAGCCCCCCCCCCCCCAGACCCCGTGCGCTGCCTGGCCAATCAGTGCCAGGCAGCTCTATGGGGTGGATCGGAATCCCCTTTGACGTCACGACGTCGATGACGTCGGTGACGTCATCCCGCCCCGTCGCCATGGCGACGGGGGAAGCCCTCCGGGAGATCCCGTTCTTTGAACGGGATCTCCGGATCTCCGATCGCCGGCGGCGATCGGAGGGGCTGGTGGGATGCCGCTGAGCAGCGGCTATCATGTAGCGAGACTTTGTCTCGCTACATGAAAAAAAAAAAAATTAAAAAAAAAAGATTTGCTGCCCCCTGGCGATTTTTTTGCAAACCGCCAGGAGGGTTAATGTGTATTCACCTAATGAAGAAGATAGGGCTTTTTATGATGAGATTGGTAGGGAGATACTAATGTTGGGGGATGTTAAAATAATACAGGGAGGAGATTTTAATGCCATTGCAAATACATTTGAAGACAGGTCCAGGAGGTCTCCAGCTGGTAAGTTTGCCATCACTAAGGCACAAATTTTGAACAAATACTTAACTTCCACTTCTCTATGTGATGGTTGGAGAGCACTACACCCTGATGGCGAGGAGTATACATTTTATTCCAGTCCACATGATGTGTGGTCTCGCCTAGATTACGTTTTTCTCACTCCGTCAATGATGGCACAGGTTGCGCGGCTGGAGATTTTGGACCTGACTATATCAGATCATTCCCCTATCCAATTGACATTCACTCCTATAGTCCCCAGGGGCACTGACATTATTTGGCGCTTCCCCTCATACCTTTACGAAGACGAAGGATTTGCCCAATTATTGCTACAGTGGTGGTGGGAGTACAAGGAGGATAATGCTGCGTTTACGAAAGACATTTTTTTGTTCTGGGAGGCAGCCAAGCCAACACTTAGGGGTAGAATTATTAGCTATCTAGCAGGTAAGAAGAAAAAATCCCACGACTCTTACATGTCCTCCATAGGAGAATTGCGATCCACACATAAAATCTTCCTCAGTAACCCCACTCCGGAAACTCGCTTAAATTGGATAACAGCAAAAAAAAAAAAATCAGATACTGAATATAAGATTAGAGAAAGATATTTGAGAACATTCAGAGATCTTTACTTTTATAAATTTGGCAATAAAATGGGAAACTTTATCAAAAATGTCAAAACCCCCTCATTTAAATACTACCATTACTAGCCTCAGATCTCCATCAGGCCAAATCCAAAATGA
>NW_027152531.1:0-52500 GCF_040937935.1 Hyperolius riggenbachi
TCGCAGTCCTGTCCGTGAAGACCCCCCGCACTGTGACCATCAGTAAACCCGTCCAGGACAGAGTGTCCCTCATCCAGCAGATCACCAGCCCCCGACCGGTGAGCCCAACTCTCTGCCGCTTTATCTCTGCTGTAATCCCAGCGTTGTGTAACCCTCATATCCTCTCCCCAGTATCCGCAGCGCAGCACCCTGCGTGTAGAGTCCATCCCGGAGCGCCACCTGTCTGTGGGAGGGGAGACTGCAGACAACAATGCAGAGGATGATGGTGGAATCCACGTGTATGCCCACAAAGGGAGCAGCATCACCGACCAGCGGCACACGTCCCGACCCTCAGGAGGTGAGGCTCGCTGTACTCTGAGTTCCGCCCATTCTATGTACGCCTCCTGCTGCGCTCTCCAGTTCCCAGGACTAAAACCTAGAATACAATTCCATATATGGTGTAAGCAAGCATTGATTCCGACACTTGCCCTGTACAGGGGAAGATTTCTCCTCTCACACGTGTCTCTGCACTTCCCTCTAAGGCCGGAGACTCACCGGACTGAAACCACCTCCAACACCAGGTGGCTCCAACCTACGCATTTTCATCCGTTATACATACTTCTCCAGGGTTGGAGGAAGGACAAAACGCGTAGGGTGGAGCCAGTATGTTACTCCTTATGAGCCAGCAGAATGAGTCCTGAAAGAGACAGCAGATCAGAGTGCGTGTTCAGCTGTAGGGTCAGTAGTAGTGAATGGGAGCAGGAGTGAGACGCTTGCTGAGCTGCAGGGCCCGTGGGACGCTGGACACACAAATGTGGCAGGATGGACAAACTGCATAGGGTGGAGCCAGTATGTCGCCCCTTATTATTCCCCAGTAGAATGGAGTCCTGAAAGAGACAGCGGGTCAGAGGGAGTGTTCAGCAGGGGGGGTTCAGTAGTGAACGGGAGCAGGAGTGAGACGCCTGCTGAGCTGCAGGGCCCGTGGGACGCTGGACACGCTTACCGACCGCCAGACACGTAAATGTGGAGGAAGGACAAAACGCGTAGGGCGGAGCCAGTATGTCGCAATGTGGCTTTCCATTAACTTTCATTATATGAGCAGTCAATGCGTTTTCACGCATTCTGAAACCACACAGCCCAACCCCCTTATTGGAACCAAAAGCGAGAGGGATATGGAGGCTGACATATTTATTTCATTTTAAACAATGCTAGTTACCTGGCTGTCCTGCTGATCATCTGCTTCTAATACATTTAGCCACAGCCCCTGAACAAGTATGCAGCAGATCAGGTGTCTCTGACTATGACTGGATTAGCTGCATGCTTGTTTCTGGTGTTATTCAGACACTACTGCAGCCAGAGAGATCAGCAGGACAGCCAGGCAATGTGCATTGTTTTAACAAAGAAATATATATGTCAGCCACCATATACCTCTCACTTCAGGAGTGCTTTAAGTACAGAAGGATCCATGCATGTAATATAGGATGGAAATTCCATTATTGATGGATATATTGGGGGTTCTTGGCAGGCAGAATCCTCTTCTTAGTTTACCTGCTTGATATGAAAGCTTGTGGTTACCATAGAGATGGACTCTGACTGCGGTGTGTGGTCTGACTGTCTCTTCTGTTTCCCAGGTGATCAGCACTTCTTCCTACCGACCAATGTCTTTATCCTCTGGATCTGAAGCCAAGGTGAGCTCTGCTGCTGACAGAAATAGACATGTTGCTGCACTGATTTTCCTCTGATTCGATAAAATCAGATGATCGGGCCACAAAATCGGTAGATGTATGGCCATCTTAAGACTGCATTCACACCTGACCAGATCAATATCCCAGAACCCCCTCTGCTACTTACCTGACCCGGATCAGTATCCCCGAACCCCCTCTGCTACTTACCTGACCACATCTATATCCCAGAACCCCCTCTTGCTACTTACCTGACCACATCTATATCCCAGAACCCCCTCTGCTACTTACCTGACCACATCTATATCCCAGAACCCCCTCTGCTACTTACCTGACAACATCTATATCCCAGAACCCCCTCTGCTACTTACCTGACCACATCTATATCCCAGAACCCCCTCTGCTACTTACCTGACCACATCTATATCCCAGAACCCCCTCTGCTACTTACGTGACCAGATCAATATCCCAGAACCCCCCTGCCACTTACCTGACCAGATCAATCTTGCTTATGTTCAACTTTACCTGCACTGCTTTAAACTTTATGGTACGCATACATAATTGTGACCATTTCCTGGTGCCAGGCCTTATGCTGCAATGTGTACTTAATTAATTAGTCATAATTTGCATGTCTGTAGACTGACCCAGCCTCCCACAGCCCAGGCCTGGCCATTCACACCTGATCCTCATTCCAGCACTCATCTCCATCCCCTCTGCTGTCTACTTAATCTAGTCTCTAAGTCAGATTTGACTGTAGTCAGATGTGCATTAATTTTAAGTGCATGATTTGAAGTGCACAGCAAAAGACCCGAATTAGACCAGAATTGAACCAGAAGGGAACAGAAGGAACTGCCACGAGACTCGGCAGTTTGATCACATGGTTTGCTACTTAACTGTTTTTTATCTGTTTCACCATATGCTTGCTTGTTTCTGCAATTCCTGTTTCTACACATACCCCACCCTCCTGCTGTCAGCTATCGATCTCCCTGTAGACCACCTCAGAATGTTTAAAATGTCTTTCACAACCGCTTCTTTTTGCCTTCTGTTCCTGAAAATCCACATGTCACTTCATCCTCCCACTGTCAGCAACACCATACACATTGCTCCCTCTCTGCTATCATCTCCCCTTCTCTCTAGCCACGAACTATTCCTATTTCTCTGCTCACACTACCCCTCCTCTGCTCTCACTAAACCTAACTTGCATACACACAAGTCTCACCTCCACATCTCCCTGCTCTGCCTACTCCTCCTCCTGGCTTCTGGGGACATATCACCAAACCCAGGGCCCACTCCTAGACCTCACACTGCTCAGACTACAACTCATTCCACCAATAACAAACCTCACCACATCCCCTCCCAGAACACCTACAACCTTATTGACATCCCCCTTCTTCCCAGCTCTCCCCTCCCCATATCTGGGGCTCTATGGAACTCCCGCTCCGTTTGTAATAAACTGGCCTTTACTCATGACATGTTTATCTCCAACACTTTCACCTTTCTGGGACTCACTGAAACATGGATAACTCCATCAGACACGGTGTCTCCAGCTGCTCTATCATATGGTGGTCTAAAATTTAGTCATGCCCCTAGACCTGGTCACAAACATGGAGGGGGGGTGGGGATCCTCCTCTCTGAACACTGCTCCTTTAAGCCACTCACACCACTGCCCACACTCTCATCCTTTGAAGTTCATGCTGTCCGTCTCTACTCTCCATACCACATTCAGATTGTTATCTACCGCCCGCCCGGTCCAGCCTCTACTTTCATTGATCACTTTTCAGCATGGCTTCTCCAGTTCCTCTCCACTGATATACCCTCTATCATCATTGGAGATTTTAATATACCCATCGACACTAACTGCCCTACTGCCACCAAACTGCTCTCTCTCACCTCCTCGTTTGACCTCGCCCAATGGTCCTCCACTTCCACCCACAAAGACGACCACACTCTTGACCTTGTCTTTACCCGCCTCTGTTCTATTTCAAGCTTTCATAACACTCCGCTTTCCCTCTCAGACCACAACCTTCTTACCTTCTCAATCAATTCTTCTCTACCGTCAACTCCTCCAACACTACACCATACAGTCACGCGCAGGAATTACCGCAACCTGGATGTGAATTCCCTGACTGAGGCCTTGCAACCTCTAAGTACCCTGTCTTCCTACACTGACCCTGAGGCAGCATCCAGTTACTTATTTAGTGTAGTCTCCTCTGCCATGAATTCAGCCGTTCCACTCACCACCACCCGCCCCCGCCAAACTAACCGGCAGCCCTGGCTCACTGAACAAATCAAGCAGCTGAAAAGGCGCTCCAGGGTGGCAGAAAGGTGCTTGAGAAAGAGCACTGCTATAAAGGACTTCAATCACTATAAACAAACTATGCAGGAGCTCAGGGATGCCCTCACCTCTGCTAAGCAGTCTTATTTCTCCTCACTCATTTCCTCACAGTCCCACAACCCAAAACAATTGTTCAACACCTTTAACTCCCTACTTCGTCCCACACCTCCTCCCCCTACCACATGTCTGTCAGCCGACGACTTTGCATCGTACTTTACAAGCAAGATTGATGCAATACGTAATAGCTTCAACACACAACCATTTTTACCAGCTCAACCGTCACCTATAAATTCCTTCTGTCCGCCTGCACCGTCACCCACCACTAACTGCCTTCCCCCCGCTCCACGTGACCACTCTCCCACTCTAACATCTTTCACCACACTAAATGAACAGTGTCTTTCCTCACTAATCTCCAAAGCGCATCTCACTACCTGTGCCCTGGACCCCATTCCCTCTCATCTAATCCCCCAGCTTTCCTCCTCCTTTAATCCCGCTCTAACAACTCTATTCAACCTTTCTATCTCCACTGGCACTTTTCCTTCCTTATTCAAACAAGCTATCATCACACCACTAATCAAAAAACCCTCTCTTGATCCAACTTCTCTATCCAACTACCGTCCTGTCTCGCTCCTCCCCTTTGCTTCTAAACTGCTGGAACGTCACATCCACTCAGAATTGTCTGCCTTTCTCTCTACCAACTCCTTACTTGACCCCTTTCAATCTGGATTCCACACACACCATTCCACCGAAACTGTCCTCACGAAAGTCTCTAATGACCTACTGGTAGCTAAATCCAAAGGCCAGTTCTCCATTCTAATACTCCTTGACCTTTCCTCTGCCTTTGACACGGTTGATCATGCTCTGCTTCTGCAGACACTGTCATCTTTAGGAATCAAGGGACAAGCACATTCCTGGATCTCCTCATCTCTCTGGACGCTCTTACACTGTGTTGTTCTCTAACACCAATTCCTCCCCACGCCCACTGTCTGTTGGTGTACCTCAAGGCTCTGTTCTTGGGCCACTTTTTTTCTCAATCTACACCCGTGGCCTGGGACAACTAATTAACTCTTTTGGCTTCCAGTATCACCTCTATGCGGATGACACCCAAATCTATCTCTCAGCTCCTGACCTGTCCTCACTTCTATCCAGAGTCCCCGACTGTCTACGTGCCGTTTCTGCATTCATGTCCTCCCGCTTCCTCAAACTCAACATGACTAAAACGGAAATTGTGATTTTTCCACCATCGCTATCTACACCCCCACCAATTGCAACCATAACGATAGACAACACCCCAATAACCTCAACCACTAAGGCCCGCTGCTTGGGGGTTATACTTGACTCAGAGCTCTCCTTTAAACCTCACATTGCCTCATTAACCACCACCTGCTATTTCCAGCTCAAAAATATATTCCGTATCCGTCCCTTCCTCACACAAGAAGCCACCAAAATGCTTGTTCATGCCTTAATTGTCTCCCGTCTAGACTACTGCAACACCCTGCTCTGTGGCCTACCAAAAAACAGGCTAGCTCCTCTCCAATCCCTTCTAAATGCAGCGGCCCGCCTCATTCACCTTTCCACACGCTCTTCCGATGCAGCCCCACTGTGCCGTTCTCTCCACTGGTTACCCATTACCCAGAGGATCCAGTTCAAACTCCTGACTCTAACATACAAAGCCCTCCACGAGTTGTCTCCTCCATACATCTCCTAACTAATCTCAAGATATTGTCCCTCCCGCAACCTTCGCTCCTCCCAAGAAATTCTCCTGGCCTCTAAGCTGATCACCTCCTCTCATGCTCGCATCCAGGACTTTACACGAGCATCATCCCTTATCTGGAACTCTCTTCCACAGCCTGTACGTCATGCTCCAAACCTGGACATCTTCAAACGCACTCTTAAAACACACCTTTTCAGACAAGCTTATAACATTCTATAGCCCTTATTTAGTTCTCTGTCACAATGTAATCAGAGGCAAAGAATCACTGCCTCATCCATCCTCCACCCCCTTACCTAGTGTGTCCCCCACAACCCATTAGATTGTAAGCCCGCAAGGGCAGGGTCATCCTCCTAATGTTTACTGTTCCTGTAACAATATTTGTGCTGCTTGGAACTCTGCTGTACATTTGTTAGTTGTATCTATGTTCCTCTTGTCGTCTTATTGTGCTTTGTAAAGCGCTGCGGAATATGTTGGCGCTATATAAATAAAAAATAATAATAATAATAATAATAATCAATATCCCAGAACCCCCTCTGCTACTTACCTGACCACATCTATATCCCAGAACCCCCTCTGCTACTTACCTGACCACATCTATATCCCAGAACCCCCTCTGCTACTTACCTGACCAGATCAATATCCCAGAACCCCCTCTGCTACTTACCTGACCACATCTATATCCCAGAACCCCCTCTGCCACTTACCTGACCAGTTCAATATCCCAGAACCCCCTCTGCTACTTAACCTGACCAGATCAGTATCCCAGAACCCCCTCTGCTACTTACCTGACCAGATCGATATCCCAGAACCCCCTCTGCTACTTACCTGACCAGATTGAAATCCCAGAACCTTCTCTGCTACTTACCTGACCACATCAATATCCCAGAACCCCTTCTGCTACTTACCTGACCACATCAATATCCCAGAACCCCCTCTGCTACTTACCTGACCACATCAATATCCCGGAACCCCCTCTGCTACTTACCTGACCAGATCAATATCCCAGAACCCTCTCTGCTACTTACCTGACCACATCAATATCCCAGAACCCCCTCTGCTACTTACCTGACCACATCAATATCCCAGAACCCCCTCTGCTACTTACCTGACCAGATCAATATCCCTGAACCCTCTCTGCTACTTACCTGACCAGATCAGTATCCCAGAAACCCCTCTGCTACTTACCTGACCAGATCAATATCCCAGAACCCCCTCTGCTACTTACCTGACCACATCTATATCCCAGAACCCCCTCTGCTACTTACCTGACCAGATCAATATCCCAGAACCCCCTCTGCTACTTACCTGACCTGATCAGTGTCCCAGAAACCCCTCTGCTACTTACCTGACCAGATCAATATCCCAGAACCCTCTCTGCTACTTACCTGACCACATCTATATCCCAGAACCCTCTCTGCTACTTACCTGACCACTTCAATATCCCAGAAAGCCCTCTGCTACTTACCTGACCAGACCAATATCCCAGAACCCTCTCTGCTACTTACCTGATCAGATTATTATCCCGGTATTGTCACTGACTTGATGCTACACTGGGATTTTTCGGTTTGTAGATCTCGTCTTTGTCTTCTCTTTAGACTCTTCTTCCAGATCCGATCCTAAAGCTCAGAAGACTCATCGGCTTTGGGGGCGGCACGGATCGCTGTGTAAGTGTTTCACTCTTCCCCTCAGCATTGTGGATCATGTTTTATGGCAGCTGGATCCTCTGGATCTCATCATTCAGATTCTGCTGTTGTCTTTACTGTGAAATGGTTTACAGTGAGACTGATGTGGATGCGGTGTATTGGCGTGGCTGACTTTAGCCCTGTTTTGAGATACTGTCATGCCGCTGCCATTGTTTACCATTGACTCACCAGTAGGTGGCGCTCCTGTGCTCAGTGTTTGCTGAAGCGCTGATAAGATGTATGTAGGTGTATGACCACCTGAAGAGGTACAGATGGACCATTTACTAGAAGAGAGAAGGTCAGACCATCAGCATGAGAGCAGCCCATACTGTGCCTGTATCACCCCCTCCAATCCCAGAATCCTCTGCTCCATTATTGGCTTATGTAGCACCAGCATCTTCTGTGTTATAGGCCAGGCCATCAGCATGAGAGCAGCAGCCCATACTGTGCCTGTATCACCCCCTCCAATCCCAGAATCCTCTGCTTCATTATTGGCTTATGTAGCACCAGCACCTTCTGTGTTATAGGCCAGACCATCAGCATGAGAGCAGCAGCCCATACTGTGCCTGTATCTCCCCCTCCAATCCCAGAATCCTCTGCTCCATTATTGGCTTATGTATCCCCAGCATCTCCTGTGTTATAGGCCAGGCCATCAGCATGACAGCAGCCCATACTGTGCCTGTATCACCTCCTCCAATCCCAGAATCCTCTGCTCCATTATTGGCTTATGTAGCCCCAGCATCTCCTGTGTTATAGGCCAGGCCATCAGCATGAGAGCAGCCTATACTGTGCCTGTATCACCCCATCCAATCCCAGAATCCTCTGCTCCATTATTGGCTTATGTAGCACCAGCACCTTCTGTGTTATAGGCCAGGCCATCAGCATGAGAGCAGCCTATACTGTGCCTGTATCACCTCCTCCAATCCCAGAATCCTCTGCTTCATTATTGGCTTATGTAGCCCCAGCATCTCCTGTGTTATAGGCCAGGCCATCAGCATGACAGCAGCCCATACTGTGCCTGTATCACCTCCTCCAATCCCAGAATCCTCTGCTCCATTATTGGCTTATGTAGCACCAGCACCTTCTGTGTTATAGGCCAGGCCATCAGCATGAGAGCAGCCTATACTGTGCCTGTATCACCCCCTCCAATCCCAGAATCCTCTGCTCCATTATTGGCTTATGTAGCACCAGCACCTTCTGTGTTATAGGCCAGGCCATCAGCATGAGAGCAGCCTATACTGTGCCTGTATCACCTCCTCCAATCCCAGAATCCTCTGCTTCATTATTGGCTTATGTAGCACCAGCATCTTCTGTGTTATAGGCCAGGCCATCAGCATGAGAGCAGCCCATACTGTGCCTGTATCACCCCCTCCAATCCCAGAATCCTCTGCTCCATTATTGGCTTATGTAGCACCAGCACCTTCTGTGTTATAGGCCAGGCCATCAGCATGAGAGCAGCAGCCCATACTGTGCTTGTATCACCCCCTCCAATCCCAGAATCCTCTGCTCCATTATTGGCTTATGTAGCACCAGCACCTTCTGTGTTATAGGCCAGGCCATCAGCATGAGAGCAGCAGCCCATACTGTGCCTGTATCACCTCCTCCAATCCCAGAATCCTCTGCTCCATTATTGGCTTATGTAGCACCAGCATCTTCTGTGTTATAGGCCAGGCCATCAGCATGAGAGCAGCCCATACTGTGCCTGTATCACCCCATCCAATCCCAGAATCCTCTGCTCCATTATTGGCTTATGTAGCCCCAGCATCTCCTGTGTTATAGGCCAGGCCATCAGCATGAGAGCAGCCCATACTGTGCCTGTATCACCCCATCCAATCCCAGAATCCTCTGCTCCATTATTGGCTTATGTAGCCCCAGCATATTCTGTGTTATAGGCCAGGCCATCAGCATGAGAGCAGCAGCCCATACTGTGCCTGTATCACCTCCTCCAATCCCAGAATCCTCTGCTCCATTATTGGCTTATGTAGCAGCAGCATCTTCTGTGTTATAGGCCAGGCCATCAGCATGAGAGCAGCAGCCCATACTGTGCCTGTATCACCTCATCCAATCCCAGAATCCTCTGCTCCATTATTGGCTTATGTAGCACCAGCACCTTCTGTGTTATAGGCCAGGCCATCAGCATGAGAGCAGCCCATACTGTGCCTGTATCACCCCCTCCAATCCCAGAATCCTCTGCTCCATTATTGGCTTATGTAGCCCCAGCATCTTCTGTGTTATAGGCCAGGCCATCAGCATGAGAGCAGCAGCCCATACTGTGCCTGTATCACCCCCTCCAATCCCAGAATCCTCTGCTCCATTATTGGCTTATGTAGCACCAGCATCTTCTGTGTTATAGGCCAGGCCATCAGCATGAGAGCAGCCCATACTGTGCCTGTATCACCCCCTCCAATCCCAGAATCCTCTGCTCCATTATTGGCTTATGTAGCCCCAGCATCTCCTGTGTTATAGGCCAGGCCATCAGCATGAGAGCAGCCTATACTGTGCCTGTATCACCTCCTCCAATCCCAGAATCCTCTGCTCCATTATTGGCTTATGTAGCAGCAGCATCTTCTGTGTTATAGGCCAGGCCATCAGCATGAGAGCAGCCCATACTGTGCCTGTATCACCCCCTCCAATCCCAGAATCCTCTGCTCCATTATTGGCTTATGTAGCCCCAGCATCTCCTGTGTTATAGGCCAGGCCATCAGCATGAGAGCAGCAGCCCATACTGTGCCTGTATCACCTCCTCCAATCCCAGAATCCTCTGCTCCATTATTGGCTTATGTAGCACCAGCATCTTCTGTGTTATAGGCCAGGCCATCAGCATGAGAGCAGCAGCCCATACTGTGCCTGTATCACCTCCTCCAATCCCAGAATCCTCTGCTCCATTATTGACTTATGTAGCACCAGCACCTTCTGTGTTATAGGCCAGGCCATCAGCATGAGAGCAGTCCATACTGTGCCTGTATCACCTCCTCCAATCCCAGAATCCTCTGCTCCATTATTGGCTTATGTAGCCCCAGCATCTCCTGTGTTATAGGCCAGGCCATCAGCATGAGAGCAGCCTATACTGTGCCTGTATCACCCCCTCCAATCCCAGAATCCTCTGCTCCATTATTGGCTTATGTAGCATCAGCACCTTCTGTGTTATAGGCCAGGCCATCAGCATGAGAGCAGCCCATACTGTGCCTGTATCACCCCCTCCAATCCCAGAATCCTCTGCTCCATTATTGGCTTATGTAGCCCCAGCATCTCCTGTGTTATAGGCCAGGCCATCAGCATGAGAGCAGCAGCCCATACTGTGCCTGTATCACCCCTCCAATCCCAGAATCCTCTGCTCCATTATTGGCTTATGTAGCACCAGCATCTCCTGTGTTATAGGCCAGGCCATCAGCATGAGAGCAGCAGCCCATACTGTGCCTGTATCACACCATCCAATCCCAGAATCCTCTGCTCCATTATTGGCTTTTGTAGCAGCAGCATCTTCTGTGTTATAGGCCAGGCCATCAGCATGAGAGCAGCCTATGCTGTGCCTGTATCACCTCCTCCAATCCCAGAATCCTCTGCTCCATTATTGGCTTATGTAGCCCCAGCATCTCCTGTGTTATAGGCCAGGCCATCAGCATGAGAGCAGCCTATACTGTGCCTGTATCACCCCCTCCAATCCCAGAATCCTCTGCTCCATTATTGGCTTATGTAGCCCCAGCACCTCCTGTGTTATAGGCCAGGCCATCAGCATGAGAGCAGCAGCCCATACTGTGCCTGTATCACCCCTCCAATCCCAGAATCCTCTGCTCCATTATTGGCTTATGTAGCCCCAGCATCTTCTGTGTTATAGGCCAGGCCATCAGCATGAGAGCAGCAGCCCATACTGTGCCTGTATCACCCCATCCAATCCCAGAATCCTCTGCTCCATTATTGGCTTATGTAGCAGCAGCATCTCCTGTGTTATAGGCCAGGCCATCAGCATGAGAGCAGCCCATACTGTGCCTGTATCACCCCATCCAATCCCAGAATCCTCTGCTCCATTATTGGCTTATGTAGCACCAGCATCTTCTGTGTTATAGGCCAGGCCATCAGCATGAGAGCAGCCCATACTGTGCCTGTATCACCCCATCCAATCCCAGAATCCTCTGCTCCATTATTGGCTTATGTAGCCCCAGCATCTCCTGTGTTATAGGCCAGGCCATCAGCATGAGAGCAGCCTATACTGTGCCTGTATCACCCCCTCCAATCCCAGAATCCTCTGCTCCATTATTGGCTTATGTAGCCCCAGCACCTCCTGTGTTATAGGCCAGGCCATCAGCATGAGAGCAGCAGCCCATACTGTGCCTGTATCACCCCTCCAATCCCAGAATCCTCTGCTCCATTATTGGCTTATGTAGCCCCAGCATCTTCTGTGTTATAGGCCAGGCCATCAGCATGAGAGCAGCAGCCCATACTGTGCCTGTATCACCCCATCCAATCCCAGAATCCTCTGCTCCATTATTGGCTTATGTAGCAGCAGCATCTCCTGTGTTATAGGCCAGGCCATCAGCATGAGAGCAGCCCATACTGTGCCTGTATCACCCCATCCAATCCCAGAATCCTCTGCTCCATTATTGGCTTATGTAGCACCAGCATCTTCTGTGTTATAGGCCAGGCCATCAGCATGAGAGCAGCAGCCCATACTGTGCCTGTATCACCCCTCCAATCCCAGAATCCTCTGCTCCATTATTGGCTTATGTAGCACCAGCACCTTCTGTGTTATAGGCCAGGCCATCAGCATGAGAGCAGCAGCCTATACTGTGCCTGTATCACCCCCTCCAATCCCAGAATCCTCTGCTCCATTATTGGCTTATGTAGCCCCAGCATATTCTGTGTTATAGGCCAGGCCATCAGCATGAGAGCAGCAGCCCATACTGTGCCTGTATCACCTCCTCCAATCCCAGAATCCTCTGCTCCATTATTGGCTTATGTAGCAGCAGCATCTTCTGTGTTATAGGCCAGGCCATCAGCATGAGAGCAGCCCATACTGTGCCTGTATCACCCCCTCCAATCCCAGAATCCTCTGCTCCATTATTGGCTTATGTAGCCCCAGCATCTTCTGTGTTATAGGCCAGGCCATCAGCATGAGAGCAGCAGCCCATACTGTGCCTGTATCACCCCCTCCAATCCCAGAATCCTCTGCTCCATTATTGGCTTATGTAGCACCAGCATCTTCTGTGTTATAGGCCAGGCCATCAGCATGAGAGCAGCCCATACTGTGCCTGTATCACCCCCTCCAATCCCAGAATCCTCTGCTCCATTATTGGCTTATGTAGCCCCAGCATCTCCTGTGTTATAGGCCAGGCCATCAGCATGAGAGCAGCCTATACTGTGCCTGTATCACCTCCTCCAATCCCAGAATCCTCTGCTCCATTATTGGCTTATGTAGCAGCAGCATCTTCTGTGTTATAGGCCAGGCCATCAGCATGAGAGCAGCCCATACTGTGCCTGTATCACCCCCTCCAATCCCAGAATCCTCTGCTCCATTATTGGCTTATGTAGCCCCAGCACCTTCTGTGTTATAGGCCAGGCCATCAGCATGAGAGCAGCCTATACTGTGCCTGTATCACCTCCTCCAATCCCAGAATCCTCTGCTCCATTATTGGCTTATGTAGCCCCAGCATCTCCTGTGTTATAGGCCAGGCCATCAGCATGAGAGCAGCCCATACTGTGCCTGTATCACCCCTCCAATCCCAGAATCCTCTGCTCCATTATTGGCTTATGTAGCCCCAGCATCTCCTGTGTTATAGGCCAGGCCATCAGCATGAGAGCAGCCTATACTGTGCCTGTATCACCCCATCCAATCCCAGAATCCTCTGCTCCATTATTGGCTTATGTAGCAGCAGCACCTTCTGTGTTATAGGCCAGGCCATCAGCATGAGAGCAGCCTATACTGTGCCTGTATCACCTCCTCCAATCCCAGAATCCTCTGCTCCATTATTGGCTTATGTAGCCCCAGCATCTCCTGTGTTATAGGCCAGGCCATCAGCATGAGAGCAGCCCATACTGTGCCTGTATCACCCCATCCAATCCCAGAATCCTCTGCTCCATTATTGGCTTATGTAGCCCCAGCATCTTCTGTGTTATAGGCCAGGCCATCAGCATGAGAGCAGCCCATACTGTGCCTGTATCACCCCCTCCAATCCCAGAATCCTCTGCTCCATTATTGGCTTATGTAGCAGCAGCACCTTCTGTGTTATAGGCCAGGCCATCAGCATGAGAGCAGCCTATACTGTGCCTGTATCACCCCCTCCAATCCCAGAATCCTCTGCTCCATTATTGGCTTATGTAGCAGCAGCATCTTCTGTGTTATAGGCCAGGCCATCAGCATGAGAGCAGCAGCCCATACTGTGCCTGTATCACCCCCTCCAATCCCAGAATCCTCTGCTCCATTATTGGCTTATGTAGCCCCAGCATCTCCTGTGTTATAGGCCAGGCCATCAGCATGAGAGCAGCCTATACTGTGCCTGTATCACCCCATCCAATCCCAGAATCCTCTGCTCCATTATTGGCTTATGTAGCAGCAGCATCTTCTGTGTTATAGGCCAGGCCATCAGCATGAGAGCAGCAGCCCATACTGTGCCTGTATCACCCCCTCCAATCCCAGAATCCTCTGCTCCATTATTGGCTTATGTAGCCCCAGCATCTCCTGTGTTATAGGCCAGGCCATCAGCATGAGAGCAGCCCATACTGTGCCTGTATCACCCCATCCAATCCCAGAATCCTCTGCTCCATTATTGGCTTATGTAGCACCAGCACCTTCTGTGTTATAGGCCAGGCCATCAGCATGAGAGCAGCCCATACTGTGCCTGTATCACCTCCTCCAATCCCAGAATCCTCTGCTCCATTATTGGCTTATGTGGCACCAGCATCTTCTGTGTTATAGGCCAGGCCATCAGCATGAGAGCAGCCCATACTGTGCCTGTATCACCCCATCCAATCCCAGAATCCTCTGCTCCATTATTGGCTTATGTAGTACCAGCATCCTCTGTGTTATAGGCCAGGCCATCAGCATGAGAACAGCCTATACTGTGCCTGTATCACCTCCTCCAATCCCAGAATCCTCTGCTCCATTATTGGCTTATGTAGCACCAGCATCTCCTGTGTTATAGGCCAGGCCATCAGCATGAGAGCAGCACATACTGTGCCTGTATCACCCCCTCCAATCCCAGAATCCTCTGCTCCATTATTGGCTTATGTAGCACCAGCATCTCCTGTGTTATAGGCCAGGCCATCAGCATGAGAGCAGCCTATACTGTGCCTGTATCACCCCATCCAATCCCAGAATCCTCTGCTCCATTATTGGCTTATGTAGCACCAGCATCTTCTGTGTTATAGGCCAGGCCATCAGCATGAGAGCAGCCCATACTGTGCCTGTATCACCCCATCCAATCCCAGAATCCTCTGCTCCATTATTGGCTTATGTAGCACCAGCATCTCCTGTGTTATAGGCCAGGCCATCAGCATGAGAGCAGCCTATACTGTGCCTGTATCACCCCCTCCAATCCCAGAATCCTCTGCTCCATTATTGGCTTATGTAGCACCAGCATCTCCTGTGTTATAGGCCAGGCCATCAGCATGAGAGCAGCCCATACTGTGCCTGTATCACCCCCTCCAATCCCAGAATCTTCTGCTCCATTATTGGCTTATGTAGCCCCAGCATCTCCTGTGTTATAGGCCAGGCCATCAGCATGAGAGCAGCAGCCCATACTGTGCCTGTATCACCCCATCCAATCCCAGAATCCTCTGCTCCATTATTGGCTTATGTAGTACCAGCATCCTCTGTGTTATAGGCCAGGCCATCAGCATGAGAACAGCCTATACTGTGCCTGTATCACCTCCTCCAATCCCATAATCCTCTGCTCCATTATTGGCTTATGTAGCACCAGCATCTCCTGTGTTATAGGCCAGGCCATCAGCATGAGAGCAGCCCATACTGTGCCTGTATCACCCCATCCAATCCCAGAATCCTCTGCTCCATTATTGGCTTATGTAGCACCAGCACCTTCTGTGTTATAGGCCAGGCCATCAGCATGAGAGCAGCACATACTGTGCCTGTATCACCCCCTCCAATCCCAGAATCCTCTGCTCCATTATTGGCTTATGTAGCACCAGCATCTCCTGTGTTATAGGCCAGGCCATCAGCATGAGAGCAGCCTATACTGTGCCTGTATCACCCCATCCAATCCCAGAATCCTCTGCTCCATTATTGGCTTATGTAGCACCAGCATCTTCTGTGTTATAGGCCAGGCCATCAGCATGAGAGCAGCCCATACTGTGCCTGTATCACCCCATCCAATCCCAGAATCCTCTGCTCCATTATTGGCTTATGTAGCACCAGCATCTCCTGTGTTATAGGCCAGGCCATCAGCATGAGAGCAGCCTATACTGTGCCTGTATCACCCCCTCCAATCCCAGAATCCTCTGCTCCATTATTGGCTTATGTAGCACCAGCATCTCCTGTGGTATAGGCCAGGCCATCAGCATGAGAGCAGCCCATACTGTGCCTGTATCACCCCCTCCAATCCCAGAATCCTCTGCTCCATTATTGGCTTATGTAGCCCCAGCATCTCCTGTGTTATAGGCCAGGCCATCAGCATGAGAGCAGCAGCCCATACTGTGCCTGTATCACCCCATCCAATCCCAGAATCCTCTGCTCCATTATTGGCTTATGTAGCACCAGCACCTTCTGTGTTATAGGCCAGGCCATCAGCATGAGAGCAGCAGCCCATACTGTGCCTGTATCACCCCCTCCAATCCCAGAATCCTCTGCTCCATTATTGGCTTATGTAGCACCAGCATCTTCTGTGTTATAGGCCAGGCCATCAGCATGAGAGCAGCCCATACTGTGCCTGTATCACCCCTCCAATCCCAGAATCCTCTGCTCCATTATTGGCTTATGTAGCCCCAGCATCTCCTGTGTTATAGGCCAGGCCATCAGCATGAGAGCAGCCCATACTGTGCCTGTATCACCCCCTCCAATCCCAGAATCCTCTGCTCCATTATTGGCTTATGTAGCCCCAGCATCTCCTGTGTTATAGGCCAGGCCATCAGCATGAGAGCAGCCTATACTGTGCCTGTATCACCCCATCCAATCCCAGAATCCTCTGCTCCATTATTGGCTTATGTAGCCCCAGCATCTTCTGTGTTATAGGCCAGGCCATCAGCATGAGAGCAGCAGCCCATACTGTGCCTGTATCACCCCATCCAATCCCAGAATCCTCTGCTCCATTATTGGCTTATGTAGCAGCAGCACCTCCTGTGTTATAGGCCAGGCCATCAGCATGAGAGCAGCAGCCTATACTGTGCCTGTATCACCTCATCCAATCCCAGAATCCTCTGCTCCATTATTGGCTTATGTAGCCCCAGCATCTCCTGTGTTATAGGCCAGGCCATCAGCATGAGAGCAGCAGCCCATACTGTGCCTGTATCACCCCATCCAATCCCAGAATCCTCTGCTCCATTATTGGCTTATGTAGCACCAGCATCTCCTGTGTTATAGGCCAGGCCATCAGCATGAGAGCAGCCCATACTGTGCCTGTATCACCCCATCCAATCCCAGAATCCTCTGCTCCATTATTGGCTTATGTAGCACCAGCATCTTCTGTGTTATAGGCCAGGCCATCAGCATGAGAGCTGCAGCCCATACTGTGCCTGTATCACCTCCTCCAATCCCAGAATCCTCTGCTCCATTATTGGCTTATGTAGCCCCAGCATCTCCTGTGTTATAGGCCAGGCCATCAGCATGAGAGCAGCAGCCCATACTGTGCCTGTATCACCTCCTCCAATCCCAGAATCCTCTGCTCCATTATTGGCTTATGTAGCCCCAGCATCTTCTGTGTTATAGGCCAGGCCATCAGCATGAGAGCAGCAGCCCATACTGTGCCTGTATCACCTCCTCCAATCCCAGAATCCTCTGCTCCATTATTGGCTTATGTAGCACCAGCATCTCCTGTGTTATAGGCCAGGCCATCAGCATGAGAGCAGCCCATACTGTGCCTGTATCACCCCCTCCAATCCCAGAATCCTCTGCTCCATTATTGGCTTATGTAGCACCAGCATCTTCTGTGTTATAGGCCAGGCCATCAGCATGAGAGCAGCCCATACTGTGCCTGTATCACCCCCTCCAATCCCAGAATCCTCTTCTCCATTATTGGCTTATGTAGCAGCAGCATCTCCTGTGTTATAGGCCAGGCCATCAGCATGAGAGCAGCAGCCCATACTGTGCCTGTATCTCCCCATCCAATCCCAGAATCCTCTGCTACATTATTGGCTTATGTAGCCCCAGCACCTTCTGTGTTATAGGCCAGGCCATCAGCATGAGAGCAGCCCATACTGTGCCTGTATCACCCCCTCCAATCCCAGAATCCTCTGCTCCATTATTGGCTTATGTAGCACCAGTATCTCCTGTGTTATAGGCCAGGCCATCAGCATGAGAGCAGCCCATACTGTGCCTGTATCACCTCCTCCAATCCCAGAATCCTCTGCTCCATTATTGGCTTATGTAGCACCAGTATCTCCTGTGTTATAGGCCAGGCCATCAGCATGAGAGCAGCAGCCCATACTGTGCCTGTATCACCTCCTCCAATCCCAGAATCCTCTGCTCCATTATTGGCTTATGTAGCCCCAGCATCTCCTGTGTTATAGGCCAGGCCATCAGCATGAGAGCAGCCTATACTGTGCCTGTATCACCCCCTCCAATCCCAGAATCCTCTGCTTCATTATTGGCTTATGTAGCACCAGCACCTTCTGTGTTATAGGCCAGGCCATCAGCATGAGAGCAGCAGCCCATACTGTGCCTGTATCACCTCCTCCAATCCCAGAATCCTCTGCTCCATTATTGGCTTATGTAGCCCCAGCATCTCCTGTGTTATAGGCCAGGCCATCAGCATGAGAGCAGCCCATACTGTGCCTGTATCACCCCCTCCAATCCCAGAATCCTCTGCTCCATTATTGGCTTATGTAGCACCAGCACCTTCTGTGTTATAGGCCAGGCCATCAGCATGAGAGCAGCAGCCCATACTGTGCCTGTATCACCTCCTCCAATCCCAGAATCCTCTGCTCCATTATTGGCTTATGTAGCACCAGCATCCTCTGTGTTATAGGCCAGGCCATCAGCATGAGAGCAGCCCATATTGTGCCTGTATCACCCCCTCCAATCCCAGAATCCTCTGCTCCATTATTGGCTTATGTAGCACCAGCATCTCCTGTGTTATAGGCCAGGCCATCAGCATGAGAGCAGCCCATACTGTGCCTGTATCACCCCCTCCAATCCCAGAATCCTCTGCTCCATTATTGGCTTATGTAGCACCAGCATCTTCTGTGTTATAGGCCAGGCCATCAGCATGAGAGCAGCCCATACTGTGCCTGTATCACCCCCTCCAATCCCAGAATCCTCTTCTCCATTATTGGCTTATGTAGCAGCAGCATCTCCTGTGTTATAGGCCAGGCCATCAGCATGAGAGCAGCAGCCCATACTGTGCCTGTATCTCCCCATCCAATCCCAGAATCCTCTGCTACATTATTGGCTTATGTAGCCCCAGCACCTTCTGTGTTATAGGCCAGGCCATCAGCATGAGAGCAGCCCATACTGTGCCTGTATCACCCCCTCCAATCCCAGAATCCTCTGCTCCATTATTGGCTTATGTAGCACCAGTATCTCCTGTGTTATAGGCCAGGCCATCAGCATGAGAGCAGCCCATACTGTGCCTGTATCACCTCCTCCAATCCCAGAATCCTCTGCTCCATTATTGGCTTATGTAGCACCAGTATCTCCTGTGTTATAGGCCAGGCCATCAGCATGAGAGCAGCAGCCCATACTGTGCCTGTATCACCCCCTCCAATCCCAGAATCCTCTGCTTCATTATTGGCTTATGTAGCACCAGCACCTTCTGTGTTATAGGCCAGGCCATCAGCATGAGAGCAGCCCATACTGTGCCTGTATCACCCCATCCAATCCCAGAATCCTCTGCTCCATTATTGGCTTATGTAGCACCAGCATCTTCTGTGTTATAGGCCAGGCCATCAGCATGAGAGCAGCCCATACTGTGCCTGTATCACCTCCTCCAATCCCAGAATCCTCTGCTCCATTATTGGCTTATGTAGCCCCAGCATCTCCTGTGTTATAGGCCAGGCCATCAGCATGAGAGCAGCCTATACTGTGCCTGTATCACCCCCTCCAATCCCAGAATCCTCTGCTTCATTATTGGCTTATGTAGCACCAGCACCTTCTGTGTTATAGGCCAGGCCATCAGCATGAGAGCAGCAGCCCATACTGTGCCTGTATCACCTCCTCCAATCCCAGAATCCTCTGCTCCATTATTGGCTTATGTAGCCCCAGCATCTCCTGTGTTATAGGCCAGGCCATCAGCATGAGAGCAGCCCATACTGTGCCTGTATCACCCCCTCCAATCCCAGAATCCTCTGCTCCATTATTGGCTTATGTAGCACCAGCACCTTCTGTGTTATAGGCCAGGCCATCAGCATGAGAGCAGCCCATACTGTGCCTGTATCACCCCCTCCAATCCCAGAATCCTCTGCTCCATTATTGGCTTATGTAGCAGCAGCATCTTCTGTGTTATAGGCCAGGCCATCAGCATGAGAGCAGCAGCCTATACTGTGCCTGTATCACCCCCTCCAATCCCAGAATCCTCTGCTCCATTATTGGCTTATGTAGCACCAGCATCTTCTGTGTTATAGGCCAGGCCATCAGCATGAGAGCAGCAGCCCATACTGTGCCTGTATCACCCCATCCAATCCCAGAATCCTCTGCTCCATTATTGGCTTATGTAGCACCAGCATCTCCTGTGTTATAGGCCAGGCCATCAGCATGAGAGCAGCCCATACTGTGCCTGTATCACCCCATCCAATCCCAGAATCCTCTGCTCCATTATTGGCTTATGTAGCAGCAGCATCTCCTGTGTTATAGGCCAGGCCATCAGCATGAGAGCAGCCCATACTGTGCCTGTATCACCCCATCCAATCCCAGAATCCTCTGCTCCATTATTGGCTTATGTAGCAGCAGCATCTCCTGTGTTATAGGCCAGGCCATCAGCATGAGAGCAGCAGCCCATACTGTGCCTGTATCACCCCATCCAATCCCAGAATCCTCTGCTTTTTCCAGGCCCTGTGGACAGTGACCGGCTGCTCTGTGGTCTATCCTTGCCACAGTGTTATCGTGGTTCTCAACGTGGAAAGCGGAGATCAGCGCTTCTTCTTGGGCCACACTGACAAGGTTTGTGTCTCTACTGCTTAACAGCTTTTCGAGCTCTGGGATCACAAGAGGAGGCGGGACTCTGGCAGAGAGACTGGGGAGGCGAGACTCTGACAAGCAGAATAGGGAGGCAGGGCTTTGTCCAGCATTCAGGAGAGACTGGGCTTTAATTTGCAGTCTGGGGAGGTTGGGTAGGGGAGGCAGGGCTTTGATAAGCAGTCAGGGGAGACTGGGCTCTGACCAGTAGTCAGAGGCAGGGCTCCGTTTAGCGGTCTGGGGAGGCGGGGCTCTGATTAGCGGTCTGGGGAGGCGGGGCTCTGATTAGCTGTCTGGGGAGGCGGTAGTCTGATAAGTGGTCAGGGGAGGCGGGGCTCTGATTTGCAGTCGGGGAGGCTGGGTTCTGATTAGCGGTCTGGGGAGGTGGGTATCTGATCTGCAGTCTGGGGAAGTGGGGCTCTGTTTGGGGCTCTGAGCAGCAGTCAATGAAGGCGGAGCTCTGATTAGCGGTCTGGGGAGGCGGTAGTCTGATAAGTGGTCAGGGGAGGCTGGGTTCTGATTAGCGGTCTGGGGAGGTGGGTATCTGATCTGCAGTCTGGGGAAGTGGGGCTCTGTTTGGGGCTCTGAGCAGCAGTCAATGAAGGCGGAGCTCTGATTAGCGGTCTGGGGAGGCGGTAGTCTGATAAGTGGTCAGGGGAGGCTGGGTTCTGATTAGCGGTCTGGGGAGGTGGGTATCTGATCTGCAGTCTGGGGAAGTGGGGCTCTGTTTGGGGCTCTGAGCAGCAGTCTATGAAGGCGGTGCTCTGATTAGTGGTCTGGGGAGGCGGAGCTCTGAGCAGCAGTCAGTGCAGATGCTGGGCAATGTTGTAATTTCTGTATCCTGGATGATGCTCCTTTGTTCCCTGCAGGTGTCTGCACTGGCACTGAACGGAAGCTGCACCCTCCTGGCCTCGGCACAGACCGGCAGCCTCGGCATGGTGCGCCTCTGGCACTTCCAGAAAGGCACGTGTCTCACTATGTTCAGAACCCACGCCCACTCCGTGTCCTGGCTCAGGTGAGAAGCCCTTTATAGAGCGCATACGTGTCACCTCCCCCTTCCCATCACACCCAGTGTCCCGTCTCAGGTGAGAAGCCCCGCCCCTTTACAGAACACACACGTCACCCCGCTAATTACATGTAGCCCCTTTACAGTACAGTGTTCAGCATGCCTAGCGTGATGTCCAGTTCATTATTATTACTACAGATAATTGGTTTCCTATTGATCCTGCAGTTGTCTAAAAACTGCTGCACACGAAGTCTCACATTTATGCCGTCTTACTCTATCTGCATGGGCCGGTCAGAGAATGGCGCCTCTAGCAAATCTCACCCCTTATGAGCAGGACTGGGCAAGATGTGCGGTCCCCTCCCCTGACCTGGCTAGGACTGCCCACATGGCCTGACTGGGGCCGCCCACATGGCCTGACTGGGGCCGCCCACATGGCCTGACTGGGGCCGCCCACATGGCCTGACTGGGGCCGCCCACATGGCCTGACTGGGGCCGCCCACATGAGTGGAATTTTTAGCAGTCGGTGACAGTGGCTCCCTGTGTGCTACTACACTCGCATCCCTGTGTGTGGCAGTTTTCACTAGGTTTTGAAAGCTGCACACAGTCTATATGATTTATGTCCTTTAGATGCATATTCACATATGACCTTCAGGGGGAGCAGGTGTGCCAATAACTCACAGAACCAAACATTTCAAGTCCACCCGGCTAACACAACAAGGATCCCAATCCTCTCACATACTTACCTCTGGAAAGCTTTACGTTTGGGAGTCTCATGTCTCTCTGGCCCCCACATTCCCCTCCCCAAGTGCCTGGCTCCTCCTCCCACCCTGCCCACCTGTAATTAGCCGGACTCTGCTCCCTTAGGAGGATGAGGGTAAGACTGGCCCTGCCCCCTGTGTCACGTCCCCAGACCTCCCATTATGACCCTGAGCCCTGAGCCCTTTCCTGTGTCCGCCATTAGGAGAGTTTGCAGCTATAATTACTCCCACCCCTTGTAGGGGAGATAGTGAGGTCTGCTGGTAATATTGTTCATACACTGGGGACTGGGGGACTGTTATATACTCACCACCCTCTGTTCTCTCATCAGCTTCTCCCACAGCGGCTCAGTTCTGTGCGGTGTCGGAAAGGACGGACATGGGAAGACGGTGAGTACGATTGTCGGTATTCCTGGCTAAGGCAGTTATTGCTTCCTAACACAAGAGAACCTGTAAGGTATGTGAGAATGCTGTGTGTAATCCTCAGGTGATCAGACGTCTCTCCCCTCTGAGTCTGGCCAGGCTGTGGTGGTGGTGGTGGTGGTGGGGTGCTGGGTAACCTGTCAGGTATGTCAGAGCCTGTCGTATAACCCTCAGGTGATCAGACGTCTCTCCTGAGTCTGGCCAGGACGGGGGTGTGGTGTGCTGGGTAACCTGTCAGGTATGTCAGAGCCTGTCGTATAACCCTCAGGTGATCAGATGTCTCCCCTCTGAGTCTGGCCAGGACGGGGGTGTGGTGTGCTGGGTAACCTGTCAGGTATGTCAGAGCCTGTCGTATAACCCTCAGGTGATCAGACGTCTCTCCTGAGTCTGGCCAGGACGGGGGTGTGGTGGGGTGCTGGGTAACCTGTCAGGTATGTCAGAGCCTGTCGTATAACCCTCAGGTGATCAGATGTCTCCCCTCTGAGTCTGGCCAGGACGGGGGTGTGGTGTGCTGGGTAACCTGTCAGGTATGTCAGAGCCTGTCGTATAACCCTCAGGTGATCAGATATCTCCCCTCTGAGTCTGACCAGGACGGGGGTGTGGTGTGCTGGGTAACCTGTCAGGTATGTCAGAGCCTGTCGTATAACCCTCAGGTGATCAGACGTCTCTCCTGAGTCTGGCCAGGCCGGGGGTGTGTGGTGTGCTGGGTAACCTGTCAGGTATGTCAGAGCCTGTCGTATAACCCTCAGGTGATCAGACGTCTCTCCTGAGTCTGGACAGGACGGGGGTGTGGTGTGCTGGGTAACCTGTCAGGTATGTCAGCCTGTCGTATACACCTCAGGTAATCAGACGTCTCTCCTCTGAGTCTGGCCAGGACGGGGGTGTGGTGTGCTGGGTAACCTGTCAGGTATGTCAGAGCCTGTCGTATAACCCTCAGGTGATCAGATGTCTCCCCTCTGAGTCTGGCCAGGCCGGGGGTGTGTGTGGTGTGCTGGGTAACCTGTTAGGTATGTCAGAGCCTGTTGTATAATCCTCAGGTGAACCGTTTCAGCTCCAGAAATGTAGGCCGTGGGGAAATTGTTCCACAAACCAGGAAAGACTAGAGGCTGGAATATTTTCTTTAGAGCTCTGTGCTTTTGATGCTTTTATGATAAAGGTATATCTATCTTGAGTTACAATAAGTGTTGTGTTTTTTGTTTGGGCAGATGGTGGTGCTGTGGAACACCTCGCAGGCCGGTCGCAGCGGGGAGGTGAAGGTCTTGGCTAAAGCTCACACCGACGTGGACATCCGAACCATGAAGATCGCCTTCTTCGATGACACCAGGTAAGGGAAGCACTCAGGAGGGGTGATCAGTGATATCTGTCTGCATTGTACTTATATATCGTGTTTTCCCTGCACACTACAGGATGGTTTCCTGCGGGAAAGAGAATGTGCGTCTATGGCGAGTGCGCAGCGGCTCCCTGCGGTCCTGTCCGGTCAATCTAGGAGAATATCACCGCTGCGAGTTCACAGACCTGGCGTTTGAGGCTGCGCACAGTCCGGAGAGGGAGCCGGAGGACCGGACACTGTGAGTAACGGAATACTTGCATTGGCCAATCACCGATGGAATCCGCCGCGGTCGCTGCTCATTCCTATTCATTGTGTACGCCGTGCTTGCTGCTCATTTTTATTCATTTTGTGTCCTCCACGATTGCTGCTCATTCACATACTTTCTGTGTCTGCCGCGATTGCTGCTCATTGCTATTTATTCTGTTTCCACTGCGATTGCTGCTCATTCACATTCATTTTGTGTCCGCAGCTACGTGTGCAGTATTAATACTCTCTCTGTGTCCGCAGCTACGTGTGCAGTATTAATACTCTCTCTGTGTCCGCAGCTATGTGTGCAGTATTAATACTGTCTCTGTGTCCGCAGCTACGTCTGCAGTATTAATACTCTCTCTGTGTCCGCAGCTACATGTGCAGTATTAATACTCTCTCTGTGCCCGCAGCTACGTCTGCAGTATTAATACTCTCTCTGTGTCTGCAGCTACGTGTGCAGTATTAATACTCTCTCTGTGTCCGCAGCTATGTGTGCAGTATTAATACTGTCTCTGTGTCCGCAGCTACGTCTGCAGTATTAATACTCTCTCTGTGCCCGCAGCTACGTGTGCAGTATTCATGATCTCTCTGTGCCCGCAGCTACGTGTGCAATATTAATACTCTCTCTGTGTCTGCAGCTACGTGTGCAGTATTAATACTCTCTCTGTGCTCGCAGCTACGTGTGCAGTACTAATACTCTCTCTGTGTCCGCAGCTACGTGTGCAGTATTAATACTCTCTCTCTGTGTCTGCAACTACGTGTGCAGTATTAATACTCTCTCTGTGTCCGCAGCTACGTGTGCAGTATTAATACTCTCTCTGTGTCTGCAGCTACGTGTACAGTATTAATACTCTCTCTGTGTCTGCAGCTACGTGTGCAGTATTAATACTCTCTCTGTGCCCGCAGCGACATGTGCAGTATTAATACTCTCTCTGTGTCTGCAGCTACGTGTGCAGTATTAATACTCTCTCTCTGTGTCTGCAACTACGTGTGCAGTATTAATACTCTCTCTGTGTCTGCAGCTACGTGTGCAGTATTAATACTCTCTCTGTGTCCGCAGCTGCGTGTGCAGTATTAATACTGTCTCTGTGTCCGCAGCTACGTCTGCAGTATTAATACTCTCTCTGTGTCCGCAGCTACATGTGCAGTATTAATACTCTCTCTGTGCCCGCAGCTACGTCTGCAGTATTAATACTCTCTCTGTGTCTGCAGCTACGTGTGCAGTATTAATACTCTCTCTGTGTCCGCAGCTATGTGTGCAGTATTAATACTGTCTCTGTGTCCGCAGCTACGTCTGCAGTATTAATACTCTCTCTGTGCCCGCAGCTACGTGTGCAGTATTCATGATCTCTCTGTGCCCGCAGCTACGTGTGCAATATTAATACTCTCTCTGTGTCTGCAGCTACGTGTGCAGTATTAATACTCTCTCTGTGCTCGCAGCTACGTGTGCAGTACTAATACTCTCTCTGTGTCCGCAGCTACGTGTGCAGTATTAATACTCTCTCTCTGTGTCTGCAACTACGTGTGCAGTATTAATACTCTCTCTGTGTCCGCAGCTACGTGTGCAGTATTAATACTCTCTCTGTGTCTGCAGCTACGTGTACAGTATTAATACTCTCTCTGTGTCTGCAGCTACGTGTGCAGTATTAATACTCTCTCTGTGCCCGCAGCGACATGTGCAGTATTAATACTCTCTCTGTGTCTGCAGCTACGTGTGCAGTATTAATACTCTCTCTCTGTGTCTGCAACTACGTGTGCAGTATTAATACTCTCTCTGTGTCTGCAGCTACGTGTGCAGTATTAATACTCTCTCTGTGCCCGCAGCTACGTGTGCAGTATTAATACTCTCTCTGTGTCCGCAGCTACGTGTGCAGTATTAATACTCTCTCTGTGTCTGCAGCTACGTGTGCAGTATTAATACTCTCTCTGTGTCTGCAACTACGTGTGCAGTATTAATACTCTCTCTGTGCCTGCAGCTATGTGTGCAGTATTAATACTCTCTCTGTGTCTGCAGCTACGTGTGCAGTATTAATACTCTCTCTGTGTCTGCAACTACGTGTGCAGTATTAATACTCTCTCTGTGCCTGCAGCTATGTGTGCAGTATTAATACTCTTTCTGTGTACGCAGCTATGTGTGCAGTATTAATACTCTCTCTGTGTCCGCAGCTACGTGTGCAGTATTCATGCTCTCTCTGTGCCCGCAGCTATGTGTGCAGTATTAATACTCTCTCTATGCCTGCAGCTATGTGTGCAGTATTAATACTCTTTCTGTGCCCGCAGCTATGTGTGCAGTATTAATACTCTCTCTGTGTCCGCAGCTACGTGTGCAGTATTCATGCTCTCTCTGTGCCCGCAGCTACGTGTGCAGTACTAATACTCTCTCTGTGTCTGCAGCTACGTGTGCAGTATTAATACTCTCTCTGTGCCCGCAGCTACGTGTGCAGTATTAATACTCTCTCTGTGTCCGCAGCTACGTGTGCAGTGTTAATACTCTCTCTGTGTCCGCAGCTACGTGTGCAGTGTTAATACTCTCTCTGTGTCTGCAGCTACGTGTGCAGTATTAATACTCTCTCTGTGTGCAGCTACGTGTTCAGTATTAATACTCTCTCTGTGTCTGCAGCTACGTGTGCAGTATTAATATTCTCTCTGTGCCCGCAGCTACGTGTGCAGTATTAATACTCTCTCTGTGTCCGCAGCTACGTGTGCAGTATTAATACTCTCTCTGTGTCCGCAGCTACGTGTGCAGTGTTAATACTCTCTCTGTGTCTGCAGCTAAGTGTGCAGTATTAATACTCTCTCTGTGTCTGCAGCTATGTGTGCAGTATTAATACTCTCTCTGTGCCCGCAGCTACGTGTGCAGTATTAATACTCTCTCTGTGTCCGCAGCTACGTGTGCAGTATTCATGCTCTCTCTGTGCCCGCAGCTATGTGTGCAGTATTAATACTCTCTCTGTGTCCGCAGCTACGTGTGCAGTATTCATGCTCTCTCTGTGCCCGCAGCTACGTGTGCAGTACTAATACTCTCTCTGTGTCTGCAGCTACGTGTGCAGTATTAATACTCTCTCTGTGCCCGCAGCTACGTGTGCAGTACTAATACTCTCTCTGTGTCTGCAGCTACGTGTGCAGTATTAATACTCTCTCTGTGCCCGCAGCTACGTGTGCAGTATTAATACTCTCTCTGTGTCCGCAGCTACGTGTGCAGTGTTAATACTCTCTCTGTGTCCGCAGCTACGTGTGCAGTATTAATACTCTCTCTGTGTCCGCAGCTACGTGTGCAGTATTAATACTCTCTCTGTGTGCAGCTACGTGTGCAGTATTAATACTCTCTCTGTGTCTGCAGCTACGTGTGCAGTATTAATACTCTCTCTGTGCCCGCAGCTACGTGTGCAGTATTAATACTCTCTCTGTGTCCGCAGCTACGTGTGCGGTATTAATACTCTCTCTGTGTCCGCAGCTACGTGTGCAGTGTTAATACTCTCTCTGTGTCTGCAGCTAAGTGTGCAGTATTAATACTCTCTCTGTGTCTGCAGCTATGTGTGCAGTATTAATACTCTTTGTGCCCGCAGCTACGTGTGCAGTATTAATACTCTCTCTGTGTCCGCAGCTACATGTGCTGTATTCATGCTCTCTCTGTGCCCACAGCTACGTGTGCAGTATTAATACTCTCTCTGTGTCCGCAGCTACGTGTGCAGTATTAATACTCTCTCTGTGTCCGCAGCTGCGTGTGCAGTATTAATACACTCTCTGTGTCCGCACCTGCGTGTGCAGTATTAATACACTCTCTGTGTCCGCAGCTGCGTGTGCAGTATTAATACTCTCTCTGTGTCTGCAGCTATGTGTGCAGTATTAATACTCTCTCTCTGTGTCTGCAGCTACGTATGCAGTATTAATACTCTCTCTGTGTCTGCAGCTATGTGTGCGGTATTAATACTCTCTCTGTGTCCGCAGCTGCGTGTGCAGTATTAATACTCTCTCTGTGTCCGCAGCTATGTGTGCAGTATTAATACTGTCTCTGTGTCCGCAGCTACGTCTGCAGTATTAATACTCTCTATGTGTCCGCAGCTACGTGTGCAGTAC
Organism: Hyperolius riggenbachi; assembly: GCF_040937935.1. NCBI lineage: Eukaryota > Metazoa > Chordata > Amphibia > Anura > Hyperoliidae > Hyperolius > Hyperolius riggenbachi. The sequence continues at coordinate 28,506 of NW_027152531.1, forward strand.
TAATACTCTCTCTGTGTCTGCAGCTACGTGTGCAGTATTAATACTCTCTCTGTGCCCGCAGCTACGTGTGCAGTATTAATACTCTCTCTGTGTCTGCAGCTACGTGTGCAGTATTAATACTCTCTCTGTGCCCGCAGCTACGTGTGCAGTATTAATACTCTCTCTGTGTCCGCAGCTATGTGTGCAGTATTAATACTGTCTCTGTGTCCGCAGCTACGTCTGCAGTATTAATACTCTCTCTGTGTCCGCAGCTACGTGTGCAGTATTAATACTCTCTCTGGCCTGGAACCCACTGAAATACGCAAACGCAAAACGCAACCGCTAGCGTTTTGTCTGAGCGGTTTGCAAGCGGATTCATGCGCGTTTTGGGTTGTGTTTTGCAACATTGTATTTTTTTCCCCAGCGGGTGCGTAGCGTTTTGCGTTTTGCGTTTTTATCCTGATTGGTCCTGTTAATTATTTTTCATTTTGTTACAGTGTGCTGAACCGCAAAACGCTAGCAGAACCGCTCAGTTTAGGTTTTGCTGAGTGTTTCCGCTAGCGGTTCAATACTTTACATTGAAGCGCTAACGCTCCCAAAATGCTGCATGTCCTGCGTTTGCGTTTCTGAGAAACACAAACGCTCCTGTGGAAGTTGCCCCATCCATTAACATCAGCTGAGCGTTTTGGCAAAACGCTAGCGTATCGCAGCGCTGCCAAAATGCTCAAAAAAACGCTCTTGTGGGTTCCAGCCCTCTGTGTCCGCAGCTACGTGTGCAGTATTAATACTCTCTCTGTGCCCGCAGCTACGTGTACAGTATTAGTACTCTCTCTGTGTCCGCAGCTACGTCTGCAGTATTAATACTCTCTCTGTGTCGGCAGCTACGTGTGCAGTATTAATACTATCTGTGTCTGCAGCTATGTGTGCAGTATTAATACTCTCTCTGTGTCTGCAGCTGTGTGTGCAGTGTTAATACTCTATCTGTGTCCGCAGCTACGTGTGCAGTATTAATACTCTCTCTGTGCCCGCAGCTACGTCTGCAGTATTAATACTCTCTCTGTGCCCGCAGCTACGTGTGCAGTATTAATACTCTCTCTGTGCCCGCAGCTACGTGTGCAGTATTAATACTCTCTCTGTGCCCGCAGCTACGTGTGCAGTATTAATACTCTCTCTGTGTCCGCAGCTACGTGTGCAGTATTCATGATCTCTCTGTGCCCGCAGCTACGTGTGCAATATTAATACTCTCTCTGTGTCTGCAGCTACGTGTGCAGTATTAATACTCTCTCTGTGCTCGCAGCTACGTGTGCAGTACTAATACTCTCTCTGTGTCCGCAGCTACGTGTGCAGTGTTAATACTCTCTCTGTGTCCGCAGCTACGTGTGCAGTATTAATACTCTCTCTGTGTCCGCAGCTACGTGTGCAGTATTAATACTCTCTCTGTGTGCAGCTACGTGTGCAGTATTAATACTCTCTCTGTGTCTGCAGCTACGTGTGCAGTATTAATACTCTCTCTGTGCCCGCAGCTACGTGTGCAGTATTAATACTCTCTCTGTGTCCGCAGCTACGTGTGCAGTATTAATACTCTCTCTGTGTCCGCAGCTACGTGTGCAGTGTTAATACTCTCTCTGTGTCTGCAGCTAAGTGTGCAGTATTAATACTCTCTCTGTGTCTGCAGCTATGTGTGCAGTATTAATACTCTTTGTGCCCGCAGCTACGTGTGCAGTATTAATACTCTCTCTGTGTCCGCAGCTACATGTGCTGTATTCATGCTCTCTCTGTGCCCGCAGCTACGTGTGCAGTATTAATACTCTCTCTGTGTCCGCAGCTGCGTGTGCAGTATTAATACACTCTCTGTGTCCGCACCTGCGTGTGCAGTATTAATACACTCTGTGTCCGCAGCTGCGTGTGCAGTATTAATACTCTCTCTGTGTCTGCAGCTATGTGTGCAGTATTAATACTCTCTCTCTGTGTCTGCAGCTACGTATGCAGTATTAATACTCTCTCTGTGTCTGCAGCTATGTGTGCAGTATTAATACTCTCTCTGTGTCCGCAGCTGCGTGTGCAGTATTAATACTCTCTCTGTGTCCGCAGCTATGTGTGCAGTATTAATACTGTCTCTGTGTCCGCAGCTACGTCTGCAGTATTAATACTCTCTCTGTGTCCGCAGCTACGTGTGCAGTATTAATACTCTCTCTGGCCTGGAACCCACTGAAATACGCAAACGCAAAACGCAACCGCTAGCGTTTTGTCTGAGCGGTTTGCAAGCGGATTCATGCGCGTTTTGGGTTGTGTTTTGCAACATTGTATTTTTTTCCCCAGCGGGTGCGTAGCGTTTTGCGTTTTGCGTTTTTATCCTGATTGGTCCTGTTAATTATTTTTCATTTTGTTACAGTGTGCTGAACCGCAAAACGCTAGCAGAACCGCTCAGTTTAGGTTTTGCTGAGCGTTTCCGCTAGCGGTTCAATACTTTACATTGAAGCGCTAACGCTCCCAAAATGCTGCATGTCCTGCGTTTGCGTTTCTGAGAAACGCAAACGCTCCTGTGGAAGTTGCCCCATCCATTAACATCAGCTGAGCGTTTTGGCAAAACGCTAGCGTATCGCAGCGCTGCCAAAATGCTCAAAAAAACGCTCTTGTGGGTTCCAGCCCTCTGTGTCCACAGCTACGTGTGCAGTATTAATACTCTCTCTGTGCCCGCAGCTACGTGTACAGTATTAGTACTCTCTCTGTGTCCGCAGCTACGTCTGCAGTATTAATACTCTCTCTGTGTCTGCAGCTGTGTGTGCAGTGTTAATACTCTATCTGTGTCTGCAGCTACGTGTGCAGTATTAATACTCTCTCTGTGCCCGCAGCTACGTGTGCAGTGTTAATACTCTCTCTGTGTCTGCAGCTACGTGTGCAGTATTAATACTCCATCTGTGTCTGCAGCTACGTGTGCAGTATTAATACTCTCTGTGCCCGCAGCTACGTGTGCAGTATTAATACTCTCTCTGTGTCCGCAGCTACGTGTGCAGTATTAATACTCTCTCTGTGTCCGCAGCTACGTGTGCAGTATTAATACTCTCTCTGTTTCCGCAGCACGTGTGCAGTATTAATACTCTCTCTGTGTCCGCAGCTACATGTGCAGTATTAATACTCTCTCTGTGTCCGCAGCTAAGTCTGCAGTATTAATACTCTCTCTGTGTCCGCAGCTATGTGTGCAGTATTAATACTCATTCTGTGTCCGCAGCTACGTATGCAGTATTGATACTCTCTCTGTGTCTGCAGCTACGTGTGCAGTATTAATACTCTCTCTGTGTCTGCAGCTACGTGTGCAATATTAATACTCTCTCTCTGTGTCCGCAGCTACGTGTGCAGTATTAATACTCTCTCTGTGTCCGCAGCTGCGTGTGCAGTATTAATACTCTCTCTGTGTCCGCAGCTATGTGTGCAGTATTAATACTCTCTCTGTGTCCGCAGCTACGTCTGCAGTATTAATACTCTCTCTGTGTCTGCAGCTACGTGTGCAGTATTAATAATCTCTCTGTGTCCGCAGCTACGTGTGCAGTATTAATACCCTCTCTGTGTCCGCAGCTACGTGTGGTATTAATACTCTCTCTGTGTCCGCAGCTACGTGTGCAGTATTAATACTCACTCTGTGTCCGCAGCTACGTGTGTGGTATTAATACTCTCTCTGTGTCTGCAGCTACGTGTGCAGTATTAATACTCTCTCTGTGCCCGCAGCTACGTGTGCAGCATTAATACTCTCTGTGCCCGCAGCTACGTGTGCAGTATTAATACCCTCTCTGTGTCCGCAGCTACGTGTGGTATTAATACTCTCTCTGTGTCCGCAGCTACGTGTGTGGTATTAATACTCTCTCTGTGCCCGCAGCTACGTGTGCAGTATTAATACTCTCTCTGTGTCTGCAGCTACGTGTGCAGTATTAATACTCTCGCTGTGTCCGCAGCTGCGTGTGCAGTATTAATACTCTCTCTGTGTCCGCAGCTGCGTGTGCAGTATTAATACTCTCTCTGTGTCTGCAGCTGCGTGTGCAGTATTAATACTCTCTCTGTGTCCGCAGCTATGTGTGCAGTATTAATACTCTCTCTGTGTCTGCAGCTATGTGTGCAGTATTAATACTCTTTCTGTGTACGCAGCTATGTGTGCAGTATTAATACTTCTCTGTGCCCGCAGCTACGTCTGCAGTATTAATACTCTCTCTGTGTCCGCAGCTGCGTGTGCAGTATTAATACTCTCTCTGTGTCTGCAGCTCTGTGTGCAGTATTAATACTCTTTCTGTGTCCGCAGCTACATGTGCAGTATTAATACTCTCTCTGTGCCCGCAGCTACGTGTGCAGTATTAATACTCTCTCTGTGTCTGCAGCTACGTGTGCAGTATTAATACTCTCTCTGTGTCTGCAGCTACGTGTGCAGTATTAATACTCTCTCTGTGCCCGCAGCTACGTGTGCAGTATTAATACTCTCTCTGTGTCCGCAGCTACATGTGCAGTATTAATACTCTCTCTGTGCCCGCAGCTACGTGTGCAGTATTAATACTCTCTCTGTGCCCGCAGCTACGTGTGCAGTGTTAATACTCTCTCTGTGCCCGCAGCTACGTGTGCAGTATTAATACTCTCTCTGTGTCCGCAGCTACGTGGGCAGTATTAACTCTCTCTGTGTCTGCAGCTACGTGTGCAGTATTAATACTCTCTCTGTGTCCGCAGCTATGTGTGCAGTACTAATACTCTCTCTGTGTCTGCAGCTACATGTGCAGTACTAATACTCTCTCTGTGGCCTCTTGCACACTGCACGCGATTCAGATTCCGCTTTTTAATCAGTTTTTACTTCCGATTCAGATTCCGATTTGCAGTGTGCAGGGAGCAAACTGCAAATCAGAATCTGAATCGGATGTAAAAACTGATTAAAAATCTGAATCTGAATCGCGTGCAGTGTGCAAGAGGCCTTAGTCTGCAGCTACGTGTGCAGTACTAATACTCACTCTGTGTCCGCAGCTATGTGTGCAGTATTAATACTCTCTCTGTGTCCGCAGCTACGTGTGCAGTATTAATACTCTCTCTGTGCTCGCAGCTACGTGTGCAGTATTAATACTCTCTCTGTCCGCAGCTACGTGTGCAGTATTAATACTCTTTCTGTGTGCGCAGCTACGTGTGCAGTATTAATACTCTCTCTGTGCCCACAGCTACGTGTGCAGTATTAATACTCTCTCTGTGCTCGCAGCTACGTGTGCAGTATTAATACTCTCTCTGTCCGCAGCTACGTGTGCAGTACTAATACTCTCTCTGTGCTCGCACCTACGTGTGCAGTATTAATACTCTCTCTGTCCGCAGCTACGTGTGCAGTATTAATACTCTCTCTGTGTCCGCAGCTACGTGTGCAGTATTAATACTCTCTCTGTGTCCGCAGCTACGTGTGCAGTATTAATACTCTCTCTGTGCTCGCAGCTACGTGTGCAGTATTAATACTCTCTCTGTCCGCAGCTACGTGTGCAGTACTAATACTCTCTCTGTGCTCGCAGCTACGTGTGCAGTATTAATACTCTCTCTCTGCCCGCAGCTACGTGTGCAGTATTAATACTCTCTCTGTGCTCGCAGCTACGTGTGCAGTACTAATACTCTCTCTGTGTCCGCAGCTACGTGTGCAGTATTAATACTCTCTCTGTGCTCGCAGCTACGTGTGCAGTACTAATACTCTCTCTGTGTCCGCAGCTACGTGTGCAGTCGTGATGGCCACATCCTGGAGATAGACTACAAGAAGATGGTGCTGCGTAACGTGCGACGCCTGCAGCCGGCTCAGGATAAACATGGGGAGCGGCGGGAGAAACAGACCTTCCATTCTGGTGAGCACGCCGTGCTGCCCATACCATAACATTACAGTGTAAATGCCACTGTTAGAAACTGTTCTAAATCACCTTGCTTCGACACCAGCAACTTCTTATAGTTGCGCCTCACAGACTGTGAGATAACTTGACTCTCAACACAGCAAGCAGGAGCTAGACTTCCTCAGGCTTCTTCAATATTCACGTTATTTATTCAGGAAGCAGAAATACAGATAGATACAGTTCATCATATCCTAGCCATGCCAATCTTCATGTTGCGTTACAAGCTTCTTTATTAGACTTCCTGCTGAAGTCAATCAGGTACCTTCTTTCTAACTACGTTACGCTACTAATTACGTTACACTAGACTACCTATGTACAGCATACATTATATCAGATTACAGAAAGGAATGAACATACTTAGAGGTCCCAGTCAGCCTTGCTGGCTAGTGCGAAAGTAAGAAGCAGAGTGAGCTCCCACAGCTCACTCAGGTTTTAATACTGACTAGGAAAGAGTTAAATATGACATCATCTTTGCCATCCCCTAGATCAGACCCACTCGTGGTGTCATCATACACCCCTACTCGATTAATATTCAATGAGGCATTTGACCTACATACAGGAATGTGGATATTTATAAAACATGGCTGATGTTTATTGTTCTAGTGGCGTGCATGCCCAGGTCAGAGAGACCTGTGGCCTTGTTCATAGAACAGCTTCTTGGTATGTTCTAGTTCTGACAGAACTGATTTTCTCTCTAAGGGCTCGTTCCCACTGTTGCGACGCGATTTCGGCCGCATTCCGACGCTTGTAAAAACGCATGCGGATGCGTTTCCGCATGCGTTTTTACCCGCGATTTCGCATGCGATTTCGCATGGCAGGGTGCCATGCGAAATTAACCATGACACTGCCAGGGCTAAATAAAATTGAAAAAGGTGCGAAATCGCACGCGAAATCGCGGGTAAAAACGCATGTAACAAACGCATGCGTTTTTACTATTAAATACATTAGCGGCGATTCGCACGGATTCCCGACGCAGGCGAAATCGTTGGCTCTTTTGTGCGTTTTTTTACCGCTGAAAAAAACGCACCTCAACAACGCTACAGTGGAAACAGGCCCATCCACTTGCATTACATGTGCGGATCTGCATGCGTTGGACGCATGCAGATTCGCGATAGTGGGAACGAGCCCTAAGAGAAAATCCCCTTAAAGGGCAGGTCTGCTCCTCAAGCCTTTTTGACTAACTCAGTCCAAATAACTGAGGCCTACTTAAATTATAACAGCCACGTGAGGACAGAAGGTGTCTGGCTGGATAGTGCACTGATTAAGGGCTCTGCCTTTGACATGGGAGACCAGGGTTCGAATCCTGGCTAGGGTGAGTACCTATTCAGTAAGGAGTCTTTAGGCAAGACTCCCTAACACTGCAGGGTGGCCTCTTGAGCACGTCCCAGTGGCTGCAGCTCTTCAGCGCTTTGAGTCTGACAGGAGAAAAGCGCTATATAAATGTTTGGATTATTATTATTATGGATTATTATAGGCTTAAAGTGAACCCGAGGTGAGAGGTATATGGAGGGTGCCATATTTTTTTTTACTGTTAAACAATGCCAGTTGCCTGGCTCTCTTGCTGATCTCTTAGGCTGCAGTAGTGTCTGAATCACACACCTGAAACAAGCATGCAGCTAATCCAGTTACACTTCAGTCAGAGCACCTGATATACGTCATGCTTGTTCAGGGTCTGTGGCTAAACATATCAGAAGCAGAGGATTAGCAGGACAGCCATGCAACTGGGCTTGCGCCCAGTAATGAATAAATTCTGTGATGAAACAATACTATTGCACCTGCAGGGCTCTGGGCATTGCCTTGCTGCCTGTTGGTTACTAGAGAGGGTCAGCTACATGCTAATGGCATCAAGTTCATACCAGTTTCATGTTACTTCCCCTTTTCCATATTGTCGAAATAATTCCATGTGTGAGTTACCCTCCCCCACCCATGTGTGTAATATTCCATCTCTCTGCCTACAGGCCCCACCCATGTGTGTAATATTCCATCTCTCTGCCTACAGGCCCCGCCCCTGTGTGTAATATTCCATCTCTCTGCCTACAGGCCCCGCCCATGTGTGTAATATTCCATCTCTCTGCCTACAGGCCCCACCCCTGTGTGTAATATTCCATCTCTCTGCCTACAGGCCCCACCCCTGTGTGTAATATTCCATCTCTCTGCCTACAGGCCCCACCCCTGTGTGTAATATTCCATCTCTCTGCCTACAGGCCCCGCCCCTGTGTGTAATATTCCATCTCTCTGCCTACAGGCCCCACCCCTGTGTGTAATATTCCATCTCTCTGCCTACAGGCCCCACCCCTGTGTGTAATATTCCATCTCTCTGCCTACAGGCCCCGCCCCTGTGTAATATTCCATCTCTCTGCCTACAGGCCCCGCCCCTGTGTGTAATATTCCATCTCTCTGCCTACAGGCCCCGCCCCTGTGTGTAATCCATCTCTCTGCCTACAGGCCCCGCCCCTGTGTGTAATCCATCTCTCTGCCTACAAGCCCCGCCCCTGTGTGTAATATTCCATCTCTCTGCCTACAGACCCCGCCCCTGTGTAATATTCCATCTCTCTGCCTACAGGCCCCGCCCCTGTGTGTAATATTCCATCTCTCTGCCTACAGGCCCCACCCCTGTGTGTAATATTCCATCTCTCTGCCTACAGGCCCCGCCCCTGTGTGTAATATTCCACCTCTCTGCCTAGAGGCCCCGCCCCTGTGTGTAATATTCCACCTCTCTGCCTACAGGCCCCGCCCCTGTGTGTAATATTCCATCTCTCTGCCTACAGGCCCCGCCCCTGTGTATAATATTCCACCTCTCTGCCTACAGACCCCGCCCCTGTGTAATATTCCATCTCTCTGCCTACAGGCCCCGCCCCTGTGTGTAATATTCCATCTCTCTGCCTACAGGCCCCGCCCCTGTGTGTAATATTCCACCTCTCTGCCTACAGGCCCCGCCCCTGTGTGTAATAATCCATCTCTCTGCCTACAGGCCCCGCCCCTGTGTGTAATATTCCATCTCTCTGCCTACAGGCCCCGCCCCTGTGTGTAATATTCCATCTCTCTGCCTACAGGCCCCGCCCCTGTGTGTAATATTCCACCTCTCTGCCTACAGGCCCCGCCCCTGTGTGTAATAATCCATCTCTCTGCCTACAGGCCCCGCCCCTGTGTGTAATATTCCATCTCTCTGCCTACAGGCCCCGCCCCTGTGTGTAATATTCCATCTCTCTGCCTACAGGCCCCGCCCCTGTGTGTAATATTCCATCTCTCTGCCTACAGGCCCCGCCCCTGTGTGTAATATTCCACCTCTCTGCCTACAGGCCCCGCCCCTGTGTGTAATATTCCATCTCTCTGCCTACAGGCCCCGCCCCTGTGTGTAATATTCCATCTCTCTGCCTACAGGCCCCGCCCCTGTGTATAATATTCCACCTCTCTGCCTACAGACCCCGCCCCTGTGTAATATTCCATCTCTCTGCCTACAGGCCCCGCCCCTGTGTGTAATATTCCATCTCTCTGCCTACAGGCCCCGCCCCTGTGTGTAATATTCCACCTCTCTGCCTACAGGCCCCGCCCCTGTGTGTAATATTCCACCTCTCTGCCTACAGACCCCGCCCCTGTGTAATATTCCATCTCTCTGCCTACAGGCCCCGCCCCTGTGTGTAATACTCCACCTCTCTGCCTACAGACCCCGCCCCTGTGTAATATTCCATCTCTCTGCCTACAGGCCCCGCCCCTGTGTGTAATATTCCATCTCTCTGCCTACAGGCCCCGCCCCTGTGTGTAATATTCCATCTCTCTGCCTACAGGCCCCGCCCCTGTGTGTAATAATCCATCTCTCTGCCTACAGGCCCCGCCCCTGTGTGTAATATTCCATCTCTCTGCCTACAGGCCCCGCCCCTGTGTGTAATAATCCATCTCTCTGCCTACAGGCCCCGCCCCTGTGTGTAATATTCCACCTCTCTGCCTACAGGCCCCGCCCCTGTGTGTAATATGCCACCTCTCTGCCTACAGGCCCCGCCCCTGTGTGTAATATTCCATCTCTCTGCCTACAGGCCCCGCCCCTGTGTGTAATATTCCATCTCTCTGCCTACAGGCCCCGCCCCTGTGTGTAATATTCCACCTCTCTGCCTACAGACCCCGCCCCTGTGTAATATTCCATCTCTCTGCCTACAGGCCCCGCCCCTGTGTGTAATATTCCATCTCTCTGCCTACAGGCCCCGCCCCTGTGTGTAATAATCCATCTCTCTGCCCACAGGCCCCGCCCCTGTGTGTAATATTCCATCTCTCTGCCTACAGGCCCCGCCCCTGTGTGTTATAGTCCATCTCTCTGCCTACAGGCCCCGCCCCTGTGTGTAATATTCCATCTCTCTGCCTACAGGCCCCGCCCCTGTGTGTAATATTCCACCTCTCTGCCTACAGACCCCGCCCCTGTGTAATATTCCATCTCTCTGCCTACAGGCCCCGCCCCTGTGTGTAATATTCCATCTCTCTGCCTACAGGCCCCGCCCCTGTGTGTAATATTCCATCTCTCTGCCTACAGGCCCCGCCCCTGTGTGTAATAATCCATCTCTCTGCCTACAGGCCCCGCCCCTGTGTGTCAATAATCCATCTCTCTGCCTACAGGCCCCGCCCCTGTGTGTAATATTCCACCTCTCTGCCTACAGACCCCGCCCCTGTGTAATATTCCATCTCTCTGCCTACAGGCCCCGCCCCTGTGTGTAATAATCCATCTCTCTGCCTACAGGCCCCGCCCCTGTGTGTAATATTCCATCTCTCTGCCTACAGGCCCCGCCCCTGTGTGTAATAATCCATCTCTCTGCCTACAGGCCCCCGCCCCTGTGTCTAATATTCCACCTCTCTGCCTACAGACACCTGCCCCTGTGTAATATTCCATCTCTCTGCCTACAGGCCCCGCCCCTGTGTGTAATAATCCATCTCTCTGCCTACAGGCCCCGCCCCTGTGTGTAATATTCCACCTCTCTGCCTACAGACCCCGCCCCTGTGTAATATTCCATCTCTCTGCCTACAGGCCCCGCCCCTGTGTGTAATATTCCATCTCTCTGCTACAGGCCCCGCCCCTGTGTGTAATAATCCATCTCTCTGCCTACAGGCCCCGCCCCTGTGTGTAATATTCCATCTCTCTGCCTACAGGCCCCGCCCCTGTGTGTAATAATCCATCTCTCTGCCTACAGGCCCCGCCCCTGTGTGTAATATTCCACCTCTCTCTACAGACCCCGCCCCTGTGTAATATTCCATCTCTCTGCCTACAGGCCCCGCCCCTGTGTGTAATATTCCATCTCTCTGCCTACAGGCCCCGCCCCTGTGTGTAATATTCCATCTCTCTGCCTACAGGCCCCGCCCCTGTGTGTAATATTCCACCTCTCTGCCTACAGGCCCCGCCCCTGTGTGTAATATTCCACCTCTCTGCCTACAGGCCCCGCCCATGTGTGTAATATTCCACCTCTCTGCCTACAGGCCCCGCCCCTGTGTGTAATATTCCATCTCTCTGCCTACAGGCCCCACCCCTGTGTGTAATATTCCATCTCTCTGCCTACAGGCCCCGCCCCTGTGTGTAATATTCCATCTCTCTGCCTACAGGCCCCGCCCCTGTGTGTAATATTCCACCTCTCTGCCTACAGGCCCCGCCCATGTGTGTAATATTCCACCTCTCTGCCTACAGGCCCCGCCCCTGTGTGTAATATTCCATCTCTCTGCCTACAGGCCCCGCCCATGTGTGTAATATTCCATCACTCTGCCTACAGGCTCCGCCCCTGTGTGTAATATGCCATCTCTCTGCCTACAGGCCCCACCCCTGTGTGTAATATTCCACCTCTCTGCCTACAGGCCCCGCCCCTGTGTGTAATATTCCATCTCTCTGCCTACAGGCCCCGCCCCTGTGTGTAATATTCCACCGCTCTGCCCACAGGCCCGCCCCTGTGTGTAATATTCCACCTCTCTGCCTACAGGCCCCGCCCCTGTGTGTAATATTCCACCTCTCTGCCTACAGGCCCCGCCCCTGTGTGTAATATTCCACCTCTCTGCCTACAGGCCCCGCCCCTGTGTGTAATATTCCACCTCTCTGCCTACAGGCCCCGCCCCTGTGTGTAATATTCCACCGCTCTGCCCACAGGCCCGCCCCTGTGTGTAATATTCCACCTCTCTGCCTACAGGCCCCGCCCCTGTGTGTAATCCACCTCTCTGCCTACAGGCCCCGCCCCTGTGTGTAATATTCCATCTCTCTGCCTACAGGCCCCGCCCCTGTGTGTAATATTCCACCGCTCTGCCCACAGGCCCGCCCCTGTGTAATATTCCATCTCTCTGCCTACAGGCCCCACCCCTGTGTGTAATATTCCACCTCTCTGCCCACAGGCCCCGCCCATGTGTGTAATATTCCATCTCTCTGCCTACAGGCCCCGCCCCTGTGTGTAATATTCCATCTCTCTGCCTACAGGCCCGCCCCTGTGTGTAATATTCCACCTCTCTGTCTACAGGCCCCGCCCCTGTGTGTAATAATCCATCTCTCTGCCTACAGGCCCCGCCCATGTGTGTAATATTCCATCTCTCTGCCTACAGGCCCCGCCCCTGTGTGTAATATTCCATCTCTCTGCCTACAGGCCCCGCCCCTGTGTGTTATATTACATCTCTCTGCCTACAGGCCCCGCCCCTGTGTGTAATATTCCATCTCTCTGCCTACAGGCCCCGCCCCTGTGTGTAATATTCCATCTCTCTGCCTACAGGCCCCGCCCCTGTGTCTAATATTCCACCTCTCTGCCTACAGACCCCGCCCCTGTGTAATATTCCATCTCTCTGCCTACAGGCCCCGCCCCTGTGTGTAATAATCCATCTCTCTGCCTACAGGCCCCGCCCCTGTGTGTAATATTCCATCTCTCTGCCTACAGGCCCCGCCCCTGTGTGTAATAATCCATCTCTCTGCCTACAGGCCCCGCCCCTGTGTCTAATATTCCACCTCTCTGCCTACAGACCCCGCCCCTGTGTGTAATATTCCATCTCTCTGCCTACAGGCCCCGCCCCTGTGTGTAATATTCCACCGCTCTGCCCACAGGCCCGCCCCTGTGTAATATTCCATCTCTCTGCCTACAGGCCCCGCCCCTGTGTGTAATATTCCACCTCTCTGCCCACAGGCCCCGCCCATGTGTGTAATATTCCATCTCTCTGCCTACAGGCCCCGCCCCTGTGTGTAATATTCCATCTCTCTGCCTACAGGCCCCGCCCCTGTGTGTTATATTACATCTCTCTGCCTACAGGCCCCGCCCCTGTGTGTAATATTCCATCTCTCTGCCTACAGGCCCCGCCCCTGTGTGTTATAGTCCATCTCTTCCTTCAGGCCCCACCCCATGTGTGTAATCCCTCTCTCTGCTTGCAGGCCCCGCCCCTGTGTATAATATTCCATTTCCCCGCCCGTGTATAATATGCCATCTCTTTGCTTGCAGGCCACGCCCCTGTGTATAATATTCCCCCTCTCTGCTTGCAGGCCCCGCCCCATGTGTGTAATATTCCCTCTCTGCTTGCAAGCCCCGCCCCTGTGTGTAATATTCCCTCTGCTTGCAGGCCCCGCCCCTGTGTGTAATAATTCTACTCTCTGCCTACAGGCCCCGCCCATGTGTATAATATTCCATCTCTCTGCCCACAGGCCCCGCCCCTGTGTGTAATATGCCATCTCTCTGCCCACAGGCCCCGCCCCTGTGTGTAATATGCCATCTCTCTGCCCACAGGCCCCGCCCCTGTGTGTAATATGCCATCTCTCTGCCCACAGGCCCCGCTCCTGTGTGTAATATGCCATCTCTCTGCCTACAGGCCCCGCCCCTGTGTGTAATATGCCATCTCTCTGCCTACAGGCCCCGCCCCTGTGTGTAATATGCCATCTCTCTGCCCACAGGCCCCGCCCCTGTGTGTAATCCCTCTTTCTACCTACAGTCCCCGCCCCTGTGTGTAATTTTTCATTTCTCTGCTTGCAGGGCCCGCCCCTGTGTATAATATTCCCTCTCTCTGCTTGCAGGCCCCTCCCCTGTGTGTAATACTTCCTCTTTCTGCTTGCAGACCCCGCCCCTGTGTATAATAGTCCATCTCTCTTGCAGGCCCCGCCCCTGTGCATAATGGTCCATCTCTCTTGCAGGCCCCGCCCCTGTGTATAATAGTCCATCTCTCTCAGGCCCCGCCCCTGTGTATAATAGTCCATCTCTCTTGCAGGCCCCGCCCCTGTGTATAATAGTCCATCTCTCTCAGGCCCCGCCCCTGTGTATAATAGTCCATCTCTCTTGCAGGTTCTGGCATTGCTATAAACAGCCTGCGTGTCTCTGCCACGTATTGTGCCACGGGATCTGAGGACGGCTTCCTGCGGCTGTGGCCTCTGGACTTCTCCGGGGTCTTCCTGGAGGCCGGTGAGTGGATTCCGCTGCTAGCGGGACAATAACTGCTTTATAAAGTGTTCACTCCAGACAGACGCCCGGGATAATAATAATAATAATAATATGCAAATGATTTGTGACGCTCACCATACACTATGCAATGTGACAGGACAATCTGTCTGCAATCTGACCGCTCACCGTGCCTAATGATTTATACATGTTACAGGCAGTCTATCACTCCTGCAGCTGTATAGGTAATGCTGAGATTGTACACAGATTGCGTGTGATTGGCTGGTGTGTGGCAGGGGGCGTGTCTCTCCTCTCCATCCTCTTTTGCGTGTTTCTCTCCTGCAGAGTATGGAGGTCTGGTGAGGGGCGGGGCATTCTGGTGTGTGGCGGGGGCGTGTCCTTCCTCTCCAGCCCCCCTTTTGGTCAGACAGTTTTCTGTAGAAATGTTCAAGAGATTCCTTCGCACTCAAATCCTTTTATTGAATCATCGTAAAAATAGCAAAAATTATGGCAGCATGAGAGCTGACGCCTTTCTAACCCCACCGGGTCCTGTGACATGCTTCAAACAGACTTACATACCCAGAGACCACACCCCCTATCCACCACACCTTCACAGGTGACACATTACTCTTAAAGGTAAATATCCCAGGTGGAAGCAGAGAGGGCTCCAGTGCATTGTACAATTGTTTAAATACAAACATATACAAAAATACATTAAAAAACATTAAAAACAACATTAAAGTAAAGCCAACTTTTCTATCCTATTGTAATAGCCCCTAAACAAGGGAGGGAGGGGAAGGGGAGGAGGGAATTATGTTACAACCTCCCTACCTATAAACCTAAACCGGCTGCAATTGAACACCAAAGATACTAAATAATAATAATAAGCGTAGGAAGAAAGACGACCATATTCTGTGTTTCTCTTCTGCAGAGCATGAAGGTCCGGTGAGGGGCGGGGGGTTCTGGTGTGTGGCGGGGGCGTGTCCTCTCTCTCCAGCCTCCCTATTGGTCAGACAGTATTCTGTGATTCTCACCTGCAGAGCATGAAGGTCCGGTGAGGGGCGGGGGGGAGGGGGGTTCTGGTGTGTGGCGGGGCGTGTCCTCTCTCTCCAGCCTCCCTATTGGTCAGACAGTGTTCTGTGTGTTTCTCTCTGCAGAGCATGAAGGTCCGGTGAGGGGCGGAGCGTTCTGGTGTGTGGCAGGGGCGTGTCCTCTCTCTCTCCAGCCTCCCTATTGGTCAGACAGTGTTCTATATGTTTTTCTCTGCAGAGCATGAAGGTCCGGTGAGCTGCGTTTCCATCAGTCCGGAGGGGCTGCGCATCCTGTCCTGCACGCGGAGCGGAGAGCTGGGGGTCCTGGATGTCCCCTCCAGAGGGTACCTGACTCTGATGCGATCACACACCGACTCCCTTCTCGCATTCGCCACCCACCCCACCCACCGGCAGCTGGCTACCGTGTCCACCGACAACACCATCCGGATCTGGGACATGTCCTCCCTGCAGCAGGTGACTCTAATCACAGCTTCACTGACATCTGTCTTAGTGTAAACAAGAAGTGGCCATACATTTTATAAAAACCGTCTAGCTGTCACCTGATCAGCACAAGAGCTGCTCCTATGAGATACCTGGAGGGGGGGTGGGCTAAGGCAATGCCTGGAGTGAGGGGACACCAGGGAGACAATACCGTCAGGGCACTTGGCCACTCTATTGACCCGATTCTGTAATCTCCATAGTATTTGCCTGATGAAGCGGGATAGTGACCCGTGAAACGCATTTTTCTTCTATCGAGGGAGGGGAGTCTAGACGGCTTTTACTGTATATACTCGAGTATAAGTCTAGAAATTTAGGTCTGTTTCACTTCATAAAAGTATAGGGGGCGACTTGTACACGAGTCACAGGCAGCACTGAGCACACGGAGTAATGTGTGTACTAATAGTGACATTCCCATTTGCAGCAATTTACCCAGTGCTGGTAAGTGATACTTAGAGGAAAGGAAATGCCAAGAAAGCACAGGTGTGAAAGTCCCGGCCACAATTATTAACAAGGAAGGGGGCGGGGGGAAATATTGGGCTGCAGGAAGGGGAGTGAATAATTGCTGCACTTGGGGGTCTGGAGGAGTTATTTTCTGCACTTAAGGGACAGGAGGGGTTGATGGCTGCAATACTTAAGCCAGTGAAGTCCTTAACCCCTCCTGGTCTCCAAGTGCAGCCATTAACTTTCCTGGGTAGACTTATACTTGAGTCAGTACAACATTCCAGCTTAAAAGGGTTGAATATTGGTTTCGACTTATACACAAGGTCGACTTGTATTCAAGTGTATACGGTAATTATTTTATTCTTCTTGGCGCCTCTGTCATACATGCCTACAAACTGTCAGGAGTCACCCATTTCAGGATCAGGCTTGCGGGGGGATTTCCTGCCTCCAGGGGGCCACGACACGGGATCGCGATGCAGGAGCTGTGCTAATAACACAACCTCCTTACAGAAAGGTGACGGGTGGTACAGGGGAGCCAGAACATACACCAGAACTAAGAGCGGGTCAGAAAGGAGCGCTGCAGCTGCTGTAGCAAGTCACATTCCAAGAGCTGATTGCACAACGTGGGGCCCCGCCTGGTCAATCACCACAAAACGGGCCCTTGGGTCAGGGGAAGCTAAACGGTTCTTATTATTGTATACTTTTTGGTTCTCCATCTCCCGATCGGCGCTGTGTATCCCTCATGTAGTCTTGTGTGGAAGCCTCTCCCTGGTGTAAGATGTACTGGGCCGACCCTCCCCCCCACCTTTAGCCAGACAGGTCCCCCCCCCCCCCCAATCCTACCAGTGGTGGGACTATAAAGTGGTCCTGAACTCGGAACGTCCTCTCCGCTCTAAAAGACAAGCAACAGCACAATAACCTTTACAGAAAAACATTTCCTTGTTACAGCTGATACAAATCCGGCAATAAATCTGCAGTGTCTACTTCCTACTTTCTTAGAAGCAGAGATGGGGTTAACACGATGTATTTTCCAATTAGCTGCTCTGCTGAGGACTTCTGAGATTCCAGAGCTGACACAGCTGAGAGATCAGATTACAGTTGTAATTAGTCACAGATGAGGGGGAATTAGGCAGGCTAAACTCTCTGAATACACACCGGGTGCATCTCTCTGTGTTTCCCTTCTCTCCTGAGAGTTCAGCTCCACTGTAAAGCAGCAGGATCGGCCATTCTATGCCAGGAAAAAAACGCGTAGATAAGTAGGTAGCGTCTTGTCCCACTTACATAACAGATGTATTGTACTCTCCACGTTTTCATCTCCATTCATTCAGTAAATAAAGCGAATTCTGTTCCTGGCGTTTGCCATCTTGCTTCCCTCTGACTGAAGCCACTCCTGATGTCATTTCCTCCCTTACTTTCTTTTCTCTTACAATCTGCACCCTGTAAGCCCATGTGAGCACAGCATAGATCAGATTTCAGCTTCAGGGCCAGCTCACACTGGATGATTATTTAGCGATTTGCTGATCACTGGTGATCAGCAAAATGCTGCTGCTAATGTAAGTCAGTGGCAGTGATCACACTGTAGCGATCGCCAGTGACTAGCGATTTGCTGATGGTGCAGGCAGCATTTCTGGGAGCGATTGCATTTCAATGTTATAGATCCGGGGTCAGAACCTTTTTGGCTGAGAGAGCCATAAACGCCACATATCTTAATATCTAATTCTGTGAGAGCCATACAATAGGTTTCAAACTGGCACAGTGCGCGTGCGCAGCAGAGGGCTCATGTCCCTGTTGCTATGGTGATGTTTATACAGTTGATCCGCCGGGCAGCGGAAGTGTCAGACACGTCTTCAGCTTCTCTTGGGTTTCAGCAACATCAGCAATTTCCCCGAGAGCCAGACAGGAGAAATACAGACTAACAGCTTGTACAATTAGCTAGCTGACTTTGTAGGACGAGTGAGGGGATCTCATCCTACAAAGTCACTGGACCTGACAGGGTCCAGAGTGGGACAATTGGAGCAGCCGTTCATTTTGGGGTAGCGCGAGTAATTTAGTGCATGCTATAGCAGTAGAGCGCCCACTTTGAAAATGTTACTTGTGCTGCCACACTAAGCTGTGCTGCTTGAGCAGTGTGTAGCTTAGTGAATCAATCACTACTGATTTGTCTGTGAGGCAGATGCAGCCATCAAAAGAGTCACATCTGTCTCCTGAGCCATAGCTTCCCTACCCCTGTTATACAATTGGGCAGCACGGTGGCGTAGTGGTTAGCTCTCTCGCCTTGCAGCGCTGGGTCCCTGGTTCGAATTCCAGCCAGGGCACTATCTGCAAAGAGTTTGTATGTTCTCTCCTTGTCTGTGTGGGTTTCCTCCGGGCACTCCGGTTTCCTCCCACATTCCAAAAACATACGGATAAGTTAATTGGCTCCCCTAAAAAAAAATTGGCCCTAGACTACAGTACTTACATTACATAATATAGACATATGGCAATGGTAGGGGTTAGATTGTGAGCTCCTTTGAGGGACAGTTAGTGACAAGATATATATATACTCTGTATAGCGTTGCGTAATATGTCGGCGCTATATAAATACTAAATAATAATAATAATAATACAATCCCAAAACGCAATCACTCATAAATCACTTTCCTGTACAGTGAAAAAATGCTTCCAAAGCACCCAGTGCGAACTAGCCCTCACACTGAGCTGCCCTCAGCCAGTCAGTGAGGAGCAGTAATGTGGGAGGTGAGATGACATGCTTCCCTCTCATCAGCAATGGTGAAAATAGAGCCAGGCTGACTGAGATAAGAAACATGTCTGATTAGAGTGCTTGCAATGCAGGGTGAGGTTCCAGGCTGCATAATGAACACATAGCCGTGGGTAAATGGAACTTGATTTTGTGGCTGAAAGTCCCTCTTTAATGTGAGGTTACCTCCTCTGAGAGGTCCACCGCTCTCCGCCAAATCCTCCTCTCTCTGGATGCCACTCGTCAGTTCCCTCCACACCTTCCACTGAAGACTAACACAGATGGGTGGCAGCACCCAGGCCACGCCCTTTCCTGTAGTGTGGCTACCGCATGCCTCGTGTAGCCACGCCCAGCTCCAGTACAGTAAGAGAGTGGCGTGTTTGTGACATCGGTCACTAGGCAGCACTGAGGAGACACAACCGCCTGATTCTCCTGTGTAAGTATCCAAAGAACTAGTGTAACAGGAACGTTTCATTGCTCCATCACGATATACACGCACTCAATCATAAAACCGACAATCGTTTCGGGGCCCCCGCTGTCAAGGCACAGTTGAGATCATGACAAAGGGGACTCTGTGTGGTCCTGAAACTATCGCGTGTTTTATGATCGATTGCGTGTATGTTGTGATTGAGCAATAGACCGTTCCTGTTAGTGGTGTGTGGAACTTTTTCTTTGGTTACTTTTATGGACTTTGGCTGCTTGGTCCTGCGCACTTCACCTCTGCTGGACGCTGGTGTGCGATCTTTGGGATTACTCGGATTCTCCTATGTGACAATTGTTGGGGTCACTTTGGTCGCTCCTCCACCTCTGCTGGACGCTGGTGTGCGATCTTTGGGATTACTCGGATTCTCCTATGTGACAATTGTTGGGGTCACTTTGGTCGCTCCTGCGTGCTTCCTGCTATGTCCATCCAAAGTTGAAATACCAATATTAGTGGTGGGGCCATTTAATGCCAGCCTCTCATGACTGAAGTTCAGAATCTGAAGGTGCCCATCAGAGGATCCTATGAGCCACTAACTCGTACTCATCTTGTCTTGGCAGCTGTATGACTTCTCAGCCAATGAGGAGACTCCGTGCGCCGTGACCTTTCATCCCATGCGGCAGGCTCTGGCTTGTGGCTTCAGCAGTGGTGTGATCAGATATTTCGATGTGATGTCTACTAGTCTGCAGGCTGAGCACAAGTAAGTGTGTAGATGGGGGTATATATTGGAGATGTCTTGGGGGAGGGGGGAGATGGAGGAGGTCTTAGTGGTGTTGTGGGGGGGGGGGGGGAGGGAGATGTTTTTGTGGAGGGGGGATGGATGGAGGAGGTCTTAGTGGTGTTGTGGGGGGGGGGGGGGGAGGGAGAGGTTTTGGTGGAGGGGGGATGGATGGAGGAGGTCTTAATGGTGGTGGTGGAAAAGGTCTTGGTGGAGGGGGTATAGATTTAGGAGGTGTTGGTGGAGGGGGATGGATGGAAGAGGTCTTGGCGGAGGGGTAATAGATTGAGGAGGTCTTTGTGTGTGTGTGGGGGGGGGGGGGGTAGATTGAGGAGGTCTTGGTGGTGGGGGAATGGATAGAGGGGGTCTTGGTGGAAAGGGGGGGTGGATGGAGGGGGTCTCAGTGGAAATAGGGTTGGATGGAGGAGATCTCGGTGGAGGGGGGAAGGTACAGTACAGACCAAAAGTTTGGACAAACCTTCTCATTTAAATAGTTTTCTGTATTTTCATGACTATGAACATTGTAGAGTCACACTGAAGGCATCCAAACTATGAATGAACACATGTGGAAGTATAGTACATAACCAAAAAGTGTGACACAGCTGACAATAGGTCATATTCTAGGTTCTGCAAAGTAGCCAACTTTTGCTTTGATTACGGCTTTGCACACTCTTGGCATTCTCTTGATGAGCTTCAAGAGGTAGTCACCTGAAATGGTCTTCCAACAGTCTTGAAGGAGTTCCCAGAGATGCTTAGCACTTGTTGGCCCTTTTGCCTTCACTCTGCGGTCCAGCTCACCCCAAACCATCTCGATTGGGTTCAGGTCTGGTGACTGTGGAGGCCAGGTCATCTGGTGCAGCACCCCATCACTCTCCTTCCTGGTCAAATAGCCCTTACACAGCCTGGAGGTGTGTTTGGGGTTATTGTCCTGTTGAAAAATAAATGATGGTCCAACTAAACGCAAACCGGATGGAATAGCATCCCGCTGCAAGATGCTGTGGTAGCTATGCTGGTTCAGTATGCCTTCAATTTTGAATAAATCCCCAACAGTGTCACCAGCAAAGCACCCCCACACCATCACACCTCCTCCTCCATGCTTCACGGTGGGAACCAGGCATGTAGAGACCATCCGTTGACCTTTTCTGCGTCGTACAAAGACACGGTGGTTGGAACCAAAGATCTCAGATTTGGACTCCTCAGACCAAAGCACAGATTTCCACTGGTCTAATGTCCATTCCTTGTGTTCTTTAGCCCAAACAAGTCTCTTCTGCTTGTTGCCTGTCCTTAGCAGTGGTTTCCTAGCAGATATTCTACCATGAAGGCCTGATTCTTACAGTCTCCTCTTATCAGTTGTACTAGAGATGTGTCTGCTGCTAGAACTCTGTGTGGCATTGGCCTGGTCTCTAATCTGAGCTGCTGTTATCCTGCGATTTCTGAGGCTGGTGACTCGGATGTGTAATACATATTTGTTGGTTGCTATTGGCAACAACACTACACCTTCGTTCGGCACCATATCACAGGAAGTGTGATAACTTGACACTCATCACAGCAAACAGCATAGGAGATAGAACGTCTTAGACCTCGTCAAAGGTTCAAGAGTTTATTTGTAAAACAAATATAGAGATGTGTTCAGTAGCAATATCTTCGTTACAGGTTAACCTTGGCACAGCAAACGGTCTGTAGAATCTTATGCGTTCCATGCAGACTTGATCTATCGCTGGTGACGAGACACCAGGCTTCCTCGTTGTTACATCTATGCTAGTTGCACTTAGGCATTTATACAGCGTACAGTTACGGAAAGTTACAAGAAGGGAGTCAGCAGAAGTAGAGAGCAGAGAGCCCATGTCCGCTATTCTTCTACTAACCTCTAAAGAGTTAAATGTGACATCATCCCGCGGGGATGATCTAGTACCCATCGCATGCAATTGGCTGATAATAGCATGTGATGGATGCCCCTATCTACGTATGCTCCCAGGGGACAAGCCAAATATGGTATTTCCTCCCTTATTACCCAGAAAGGAGGAAAATGTTCCCTGGCTATTGTTTACCTTTAGGAAATATGAAAACACTCGATGTTTACAGTAAAGATGCCTGGCAGTCTGTACATCGTGGACAAATAAGCACTCTGGCCTTGGGCTGGCCCTGTGTGAGACACAAGACCATGTTCCACAGTGCTTCTAGAAATGCTCCTTAAGGCTACTTGCGCACCAAGACGTTGCGTTAGGTGCTACGTTAAGGCCGCATAACGTGCACCTAACGCAAGGCCTGGTGCTCTTTGTTGTGGACGTCAGAGTGAGCCGCGTTGTGCAGCTGACTCTGGCGTCAGTGATGCCGTGATGCGCACTCTTGGACGCATGCGGCATCACGTGGTCCCGCCGGCCAATCACCGCACAGAACGGCCGCTCCAGGAAGTAAACACTGCACACGTCACAACGTGCAGTGAATATTACCGTATATACTCGCAAGCAAGCCGAATTTTTGACCCCCCAAAAGTGGGCCAAAAGTTGGGGGGTCGGCTTGCTTGCGAGTCATGTGTGGGTGGGTGGATAGGTGCTGTCCCTCCCCGCTCCCCCTGCGGCCGCCGCTGCTGCTATTACCTTAGGCGGCGCCGCTGCCTCTATCCCCGTCCTCCTCCGGTAACTCATTCACACAGCAGCGCGCCCCCCGCTGCTGTGATGACGCAGGAAACCATAGAGAGCGGTTCCCATAGTAACGGCATCACGCTACAGGAAGCCGCTCTCTATGGTTTCCTCGTCATCACAGCAGCGAGAGGCGCGCTGCTGTGAATGAGTTACTACCGGAGGAGGACGGGGATAGAGGAAGCGGCGCCGCCTGAGGTAATAGCAGCAGCGGCGGCCGCAGGGGGAGCGGGGAGGGACAGCACCTACCCACCCATACTGGGGCATTATGCTAGCTATATGGGGCACTATACTAGCTATACTGGGGGCACTATACTAGCTATACTGGGGGCACTATACTAGCTATACTGGGGGCACTATACTAGCTATACTGGGGGCACTATACTAGCTATACTGGGGGCACTATACTAGCTATACTGGGGGCACTATACTAGCTATACTGGGGGCACTATACTAGCTATACTGGGGGCACTATACTAGCTATACTGGGGGCACTATACTAGCTATACTGGGGGCACTATACTAGCTATACTGGGGGCACTATACTAACTATACTGAGCACTATACTAGCTAAACTGGGGCACTTCACTAGCTATACTGAGCACTATACTAGCTATACTGAGCACTATACTAGCTATACTGGGGCATTTTACTAGCTATACTGAGTACTACCTACCTATACTGAGCACTATACTAGCTAAACTGGGGCACTTCACTAGCTATAATGAGCACTATACTAGCTATACTGAGCACTATACTAGCTATACTGGGGCATTTTACTAGCTATACTGAGTACTACCTACCTATACTGAGCACTATACTAGCTAAACTGGGGCACTTCACTAGCTATAATGAGCACTATACTAGCTATACTGAGCACTATACTAGCTATAATGAGCACTATACTAGCTATACTGGGGCATTTTACTTGCTATACTGAGCACTACCTACCTATACTGGGCACTATACTAGCTATACTGGGACATACTGGGGGGATCACGCGGCCAGCGTTTCCTACCCCGGCTTACATGAGGGTCAATCATTTTTTCCTGTTTTTTGGGGTAAAAGTGGGGGGGTCGGCTTACATGCGGGTCGGCTTGCTTGCGAGTATATACGGTAATTAGCCATGTGCCTGGCCGCTCTCCACTCCTCCACAACATGACTGAGCATGTGCAGACAGTCTAACGCGGCTTAAGCCGCTGTAATGCTGTAGCATGCTGCACTTTCTTAAGAAC